>NC_091131.1:56166740-56341740 GCF_040183065.1 Periplaneta americana | reverse complement strand
CTTTTAACATAGTATAACAGGAACACTTGCATTGAACGTAGTGGGGACTATGTTGAAAAGTGATAAAGTGTTAGTAGTCTTGTTGTAAATATTCAATTAATAAAACAATTATTAAGGTTATTTTTTTACTCTCTCTCGTATATAAAGCATAAACTGTTAAAATATTAAAACTCTTAAAATATTCCCTACATGATGTACAATAATTGAAGCGTCGGCAGGAACAACGTTGTAAGTTACATTTGGTGAAATTTAATGGAGCTGCAAAAATGTGTACGCGTACAACGTTGTTCTTATGAGGGTAGCAAACTTTTGAATGGACAAATTTCACGTACTGCATTGATGGACAGTTGCAAGCAAAGGAGTATAGCAAAGTAGCGTGACATACAACATTATTACACGGAAACACGCCGAATGAAAATTTTGTAACTTACAACGTTGTTCCAGCCGACGCTTCAATTATCAACACCTGCCATGCATCTCACAACAAGCTTCTGAGCAATAAAAACGTCACTCATCTTCGAACTTGACCCCCAGAAGCATATGCCATATCTATGACCCAAAACCAGATTGTTTCAAATCCATTTATATATATATATTTTTTTTTTTTTTCAGGAGAGCTCCTGACATTCAAAGTTTCATGAAACAGTTTGGAATAGCTTCCCAGCATCGACATGAATATTGGAAGCTACGATAGACAGCGAAATCTGATTTCGAAAACCAGCTCTAGGTAACGGCTGGGAGGGGGGGGGGAATCATCGTTCTGACCACACGTTACCATCGTTTAGTTTGGACGTGAGTCCAGGGGGTTTTCCCTCAACCCAATTTGAGCAAATGCTGGGTAACTTTAGATGTTGGACCCCGGACTCTTTTCACAGGCATTAAAATCATGATTGATATGTTAGAATAGAAATGAGTTTTAACGTGGAACATTTATTTTCGGCTGTCAAATGAATAAACGTTGCGAAAATTTCAAAATTTGACGTCATACCACTCTGGCGTCACTTGCTCTGCAACGGATTATTAAGATAAAATATAGTAATTACATTGTAAATATTTGTACAGATATTAAGGTACAATTATACGAGAGTTGGGGCATAAGTCATGCCAACTATTTTTTTTTTCAAAGATAAGAATTGGTAACACAAAAGTCATATGTCGCACGGAAGCCATGTAGTGATAGTGTGTATCCACAAACAGAGAGTAATATTAAATAAGTTGTCATTGTAGCGCCATGCATGACGATTGTAACCCGTATTGAACAACGCTCGTATATCAAAATAACCATTCTCCGTGGGAGGAATACCAGAGAATGCCACAGAGAGGTGGTGGAAGCTATTGGGAATAATGCCCTTCCATACCGGACAGTCGCGAGGTAGCTACTTTGAGGTCCTTTAGAACGGGTATGTGTGCTGTAATGATACTGGCACAGGAATCCTGTAATGTTATGGCAACGACCATAACAAACATGAGGAGCAAAATGTTGCAGTTTTGTTAAATGTCCGTACATTTCGTCCATTCCTTGTCTTTTCATCTGTATATTTCACTTTTTCCACCCACGCTCGAATTCTCACAAAAAAGAGTTGTCATGATTTATGCTCCAACCCTCGTATTAAACAAATAACTAAGAAATAAAGGACAAATAGTAATTAAAAATGCAACACATAAATTGCATTTAATTTATTTTCCTCTCTATCATAATCACAATATTTACGAATAAGGACCAATTCCTTAAAAATCTAAATATTACAATAACGTTTTATGCAATTACAGAGATCTTATGAATTCCCCGTTACTTTTTAACAAATCGACCATACCCCAGGTTACTCTGGAAACATAAAATAAGAGAAGGCAGATTTGTCGTTAAAATTGTACTTTGTATGTATCAGTATACAGTAGACTATGTCTTTAAACATAAAATCTAATAAGATAGGTTTCTATGGAAACATAAAACAGAGTTGTTACTAAAATTTATTGTGATTGGAATATTTCAGTGCAGATAAGGTTTTAAGTATCAGCTATAACATAAATTGCCATGGAAACATAAAGCACGAAAAGGCAGATTTGCTGCTAATATTCCGATTGGTACATATCGGTATAGATAAGGCTGCAAACATTAATTACTGGACTCCTTCCGGACTGCAACTCAGGACACCAGCGACGTAAACTACCAACTTGCCGATACGATAACATCTGCGGGGTCTACGTGGACGAAACGTGGCCACTCCACCGGTGGAGGTGCTCAGCGCAAATATTATTAATTTTACCAAGTGCTCACGATGGTAGCACGGAATATGGGTCATTTGGCAGTTGCCGTGAACCTCTCGTGTGGCGATGGGAATAATTTTCAATTCACCCTCTCCCCCTCCCTCTAAGGTTTATATCCTACTGTGCATAATTGTTCCATTTCTTTCTGGCTTCTCCCGTTCCTAATGTTTTCCATTCTCCCTGTCTTTGTCTCTCCTCTCGGAATTACATTGTTACAACGGACTAGTTTAAAAGAAAGGCAAGAGTTCCGCCTGCGGGGTAGGCAGCCCGGCATGGCGTGACTTGCTATGGTTTCCGACGACAAAGTCCTTTTCAATGGACATTTCCTGAAACTGGCAAAAATGTTTCTGAATAAGATAAATTAATGGGGTGGGGTTAGAGCTAGCCCCTTTTCCTCGAGTTTCGTTTTTTCCTCTCCTTCTACCATATTTGTTTTTGTTACATCAATTGTGGAACCGAAGTTTCTCTTACGTGTCCTGTATCATTAATATTCTCATAGCTGCCTACCGCTTCCTTTGTGCGATTCTGAATGCGGGAGATAGCAACGCTCTCCAGTGACGTATTTCCGACTCTGACAACTACGCTTGGCGCGTGTTTCATCAAGAATCGAGTTTAAGACCTTCATGTGGCCTTACTGGCCTACACTAACAACCTTGTATGATCCATATATTAGTCAGTGTCTTGTTTTCGTTCTTCCATAATGGTTCAGAATTTAATATTACATAGGATTTGTCAAAAGTTAGAGGTACCGTATCCACGTCACACACGTCACAAATTCAAATTTTGCCAGCTACATCTTGTGTGCAGTCGGATTCCATGTCGCTTGGTATACAAAAATTGGCATATTGACATTTGACATACTCTATTTTAGCATACTTTATTTTCACCTAATATTCTTTCACCTACTCTTGTTTAACCTACCTAAATTTGTTGTACGGCATTTAGCATAGCTTACTCAATTTAACCTACTGCAGCTTTTATAAGAAAACATTTACAGGATTATATTATTAATTGATATACGGTATTATTAATTTTAAGAGAAACCTCCATATGGCACCGGGACTCGAACCGGGATCTCCTGATTGGTACTCATATGTCCATTGGTATTGCAGAACAATTTCCATAGGATATTAATGGTAACATTCTTCACTTCCAGTGTTGCAATGAAGGCATAATTATCTTAATTTGCTAAATTTTCCAGTATATATTAGTTGTTTTCTACTAATCATCACCAAAATGGCGTGTGAATTGATACGTACTTCTAGATCCGGTTTCCAGTTGTCTTATACAGGGAATTTGTATTATAAACAAAGAACCAAGAATAATAACGGACGCACATTGGATATAGGGCGGAGGATAAAGGATCTACAGAGAAAGCTTTACACCAGAGTAAATAGGCGGCTGAAGAATATTTCACTGAATTACCAACAATACAAGCAAAATAACAGATTTATTCTAGATTATTTGAGTGCTTGCGGTCATAACTTTAATCTATAAGTAATATACTACCACTGTTCCTGTATTTCGCACTATATTAAACCATTCTATGTCTGTTTTTAAGGTATACCAAATTTATTCAATTCATTCTATTTGTTTGTTAATGTATACCAAATTTATTGTATAACAAATTTTTGTGAATGAAAACGTAGTATGCCAAATAAACGTAATCCAAATACATATCTCACAATTTTGAGTATATCAGATGTCCGTATGCCAATTTTCGTAAGCCAAGTGACTTGAAATGGTACAATCGTTACCATGAAATAGATATATTGTATTTGTTCGATGTCTGTCTTAATACCAACTTACGGAAAATTGGTGATTTACACTTTCATTTAACACATGTTTCAGGTGTCTGTTGTTTAACATTATAACAATACTAGTGGCTTGTTCCATTAGACGATCAAATAAAATTTTTTCAGATTTCTTTTCAATGAAGAAATATCATATTTTTTAAAGTTATTTGCTTCCATAATAATGAAACATACTCCCTCTGAATGGTTTTTTTTTTTTTGCCAAATACTTTTTCTTGAACCTATCCACCTTCAATTTTCGAGTCAACGCGAAAACGCAAGTAACAATGTCAGGACGATAGCAATAGCTATTTCAGGTCATTGTAGATTGTGGGCGAAAGCTAAAAAAATGTTAGGTTTGCTATGCTTTCGAACAATAGCATTTTGGTATAGCTGCTACATATAGAGCTTGAAATGTAGAGCATAAAATCATTTCATCCTGCTAAGAGATCATGCTGATCGGAAGATTAGAAAATTTTCTAGGCCTCTTATTTTATGAGTAAGTTACAAATATTTGATTTTTAATAACAATATTATTATCTTACGTAAGGTTGGTAGTTATATATAGCCGCCAGTCAGTAAATTATAGAAATGAAGATCTAATTTAAGATATTCTCTACATCTACTTACGTAACCTCAAAACGGTGTATTATAGTATTAATATTATGTATAATTAATGAAAAATAGTCACATCATGGCATTAACTACAATAATTTCATTTCTAATGGTAATAATGTCATCAAACCACCTCAAGTTTTGTAGTTTTTAATATCCAATACACAACTGTACTCAGAAAATTACACACCATAGAATCGAACCTGTAAATTATTTTTAGTAAGTTAAGTTTTTAATAACCAATTTAATTTTAGCTCTAAATATGTCAACATTCTTGCAGTTCATGGCCTTCGTGTAATATTGTTTACTGTAGTGTGTGTTTTTTTTATTCTGAAATGCAATTAGCTAGTTTAGCTAGTTCTCAAAACTGACGACAGATGAATTTTGGAAAATAGGAAAATTATGTTGAAAATTGACATTTCACTGAAAATTACTATTTTTCTGAAAAAAAAATTGAGTTCCAAGCTTCAAAATGAGTTGTCATTTATCAAAATCCGTTCAGCCGTTTTCCCGTAATTTCCATTACCAGTTCAAATTATATATATATATATATATATATATATATATATATATATATATATATATATATATATATATATATATTAGTGGCTTGTGCAGCAAATACTGCTGCAAACTAAGTTCATTAGACGTTCAAATAATAATTTTTCAGATTTATTTTCAATGAAGAATACTTGTCTTTTTGATAGTTATTTGCTTCCATAATAATGAAACATACTCCCTCTGAATGGATTTTTTTAGGCCAAATACTTTTTCTTGAACCTATCCAACTTCAGTTTTTGAGTTTCAACGCGAAAACGCAAATATCAATGTCAGGACGATAGCAGTAGCTATTTCAGGTCATTGTGGATTGTAGGCAAAAGTTAAAAAAATGTCAGGTTTGCTAAACTTTCGAACAATAGCATTTTCGTATAACTGCTGCATGTAGAACTTGAAATGTAGACGGTAAAATCATTTTATCCTACTAAGAGATCTTGCTGAAATGATCTGGAGTTTACAAAAATGTCTAGGTCTCTTATTTTATCAGTAAGTAATACCTTTTGATCTTTCCTTAGGAACTGTAATTTTTGCGCTCTCTCGAGCCAATACTGAAGACAATGACACATATCAATATCTACAGTACACCGTCATTAAGTATATGAAAAATACCCAACCCCACTGGGTTAATAAGTATAAAAATATTTGATTTTAATAACAATATTATTATCTTAAGTTTTGTAGTTATATATAGCAGCCACTCAGTAAATTATAGAAATGAAGATCTAAATTAAGATATTCTCTACATTTACTTACATAACCACAAAACGTTTCACTTTCATGTCATTAATATAGCATCAATATTATGTACAATTAATGAAAAATAGATGCATCATGATATTAACTACAATAATATTTAATTTCTAATGGTAATAATATCATCAAACCACCTCAAGTTTCGTAGATTTGAATATCCAATACACAGCTGTACTCAGAAAATTATACACTGCAGAATCAGTTTTTAATAACAAATTGAATTGAGCTCTAAATATGTCGGCAATCCTGCAGGTCATTGCCTTTGTGTAATAGTTTATTGTTTATTGTAGTGTGTGTTTTGTTCTGAAATTCAATCAAGTCGCCCGTGAATACAATTAATTAGTTCTCAAAACTGACGAAAGATGGATTTTGGAAAAAAGGAAAATCATGTAGGAAAATTGACATTTCACTGAAAAACTACTATTTTTCCGAAAAACGTTGGGTTCCAAGCTTCAAAATGAGGGGTCATTTATTAAAATCCGTTCAGCCGTTTTCCCGTAATTTCCATTACCAGTTCAAATTATATATATAGCTAATCATTTTGAACCGTCACCATGACTTTTGACACACTATATATATATATATATATATATATATATTATATACATACATACATACATACATACATATACTTACATATATATATATATATGTCGTAGGTTACGGAACATGAAAGAACACTACCCTAGAATGACAGAACTTGAGGCAAAATTATCGCCTTCGGTGATTTAATGGTTGCCATGGTAGCTATATCACTTTCAAATGAAAGTGTTTGGATGTACTGTCATGTTTTTAGCGGTTCGTGGCTCAAGTGGCAGGTGGGGCTAATGTGAGTGGTATTATTATTATTATTATTATTATTATTATTATTATTATTATTAATGTTGTCCCTCCTGCTGTAGGCCTGTAATACACTCGCATAGCAAACCTTGGCAATACATTTTTATTGGCAATATCAGTACAGTTAAGCAAGTTTCATTCCAATTAATGCTAATAATAACATACTACCGAGCGAGTTGGCACGGATAATAGCGTTTGAGACTCGCATTCGTCCTGGTTCAAACCCTGTGGCTGGCCAATCTGACTGGGGTTTTTCATGGTTTCCTTCAGTCACAAAGGCAAATGCCGGGTTTAAAATTTACATCCATGATTCACCTATATCATAAATATTAATCACAATCTACACACAAACACAAGCCATCTACAATACACAATAGAAATAGGAACTCAACAATAGTAACAATGGCCTGCTTGTATATACCAACAGATCCTAAACACGCTATATGACCATAGATGTTGAAGCGTGTATAAATAAACTTAAGAAGAAGAACATATTTTGAAAGTTATCTTATTTATAAAAAATTGTCGACCTGGTTGGCGAGTTGGTACAGCGCTGGCCTTCTACGCCCAAGGTTGTGGGTTCGATCCCGGGCCAGGTCGATGGCATTTAAGTGTGCTTAAACGCGACAGGCTCATGTCAGTAGATTTACTGGCATGTAAAAGAACTCCTGCGGGACAAAATTCCGGCACATCCGGCGACGTTGATATAACCTCTGCAGTTGCGAGCGTCGTTAAATAAAACATAACAATTTTTATAAAAAATTAAAGATGACGCAAATGTTCTCTTCTGATTCTTGCAATTCTCGTGAAGCTTAAAAGCTCTAGGTTGGTGTGCGTCAAATGTTTTTACTTCTAATTTTTATTCTAATCTTAATGAAAAGAACGGAGATTTCAGAGCAGTATCCGTCCTATTCATAATACATTAGTAATTTCGCTACGTACCAATAACACTCTTTTGAACACTGCACACTAATCAGTAATTAAATAAACGCTAGCCAGGATTTATGCTTTCCGCAACTACTAAACGTTTACTGAAGACTTTAATCAGAAACGTGTGTCAAAAGCTTCACTCTATAAATGGTCACCAGAACATGTTACATGAGGTTAGAAGAATGTAAGTGAGTTCACAATAACATCACCGTGCCACCCGCCGCTACAGCTTCGTATACACTGTCCTTTTTTATTGCGGGCATGTCAAAACTAGCCCCTAGCTTGACATTTTAAAGTGTATTTGAAACTTGCTGTCCCTCAAAGGATCGCTGACCTTCCAAACAGTTACCAAAACTCGTTGTGAAAACTGACAGCAAATTACCCCTTATGTCAGGATAAACGTAGAAAACCTGTCACACCATCATACTTGCATTTTCACACATCATAGGCTATATATTTGCTCCCATTAAATTAATTATTCGGTTCAGATCCCTTTTCTGCAGGAGGCTTTAGTTCGTTGGGGTGAGGTTTCCAATAACTCTGATCCTCCGTCTTTTCCAGCGGTTCAAAAGAATTGGGATGAAATGCTAATATCTATCTTGTTAAGGAGTACCTTCAGTCATCTTTTTCTTCAGATACAGATCGTGCTCGTTTTTTGGCTCTCCAACAAAATGTTTCAGGATCTTGGCTTCATGCAATTCCTTCCCCTAACATCGGTACCCTTATGGATCCCAGATCCTTTAAAGTTTCCGTGGCTTTACGCCTCGGTTGCAAAATCTGTCATATTCATAAATGTATCTGTGGCAATATTGTAGATTCTTATGACCACCATGTCTTAAATTGTGTCATGAGTAAGGGGCATCTCTCTCGTCATTCATCGCTCAATGACATCATTAAAAGAGCATTAACATCCTCAGGGGTTCCATCCATCTTAGAACCTTCCGGGATCAGCCGTTCAGACGGCAAGAGACCCGATGGTCTGACTCTAGTCCCGTGGCGTGTCCGGCAAATCCTTAATTTGGGATTCCACATGTGTGGATACACTGGCCCCTTCTCATCTGTCTTCAACCTCTAATACACCAGGATCTGCAGCAGAAAGTGCCGCTGTCAGTAAACACCATAAATATAAACATCTTGCAGATAATTATATTTTTGTCCCTTTTGCGGTTGAAACGTTTGGATCATGGTGTAGTGAAGCCAAAACTCTAATCTCCACCATAGGCAGAAGTTTAGTACAGCTTTCTGGGGACCCTCGAAGCAGTCAATATCTACTTCAGCGCATTGGTATCGCCATTCAGCGCGGTAATGCTACAAGTATTCTTGCATCCTTCCCCGAGTCCTCTTATTTAGATGAGATTTTCTTCCTTTAATTATTCAATCTATTTGTATTTTATTATATTATCTAAATATTTAATAATATGAAAATTCTAAACTCTTATGTCCAAAAATGTGATGGGGCTAAGCCCCTTTAACCGTTGAAGACGCACCGCCCCCCTGACTAGTTTTCCGCGCATCCTCACTTCAACAGGTACTTCAGAAATAATTATTATATTTCCGAATCAAAAACGCTTCAAAATAAATACAAATACACGCGTTGCCTCTGACTGAGATTCTGACTGATATGTACAGATACGGAAACTAAAATTTGGAGCGAGTCATGATGGGAGTTCACCTGTATGTAGGCAACAATTTCGCACGACTCTCCACGATTAGCCTATATATAGGGGCTCTTGTTTACTGACGTGCATAGTGTGTTGTAAGCGAAAAATACAATAAAGCCCGGTTCAGACGGTGCGTGTTTCTGTGATGGATTCCAAGGTGGCTGCGCGGATGGGTATCCTGCGTGCTCACTTGCCGGAAGTAATACGCTCTGGTGGCTCCGTGGGTGGCTAGCTTGCTGGATTTCGAGGGTAGGTTCCTTGCTATTTTTTCGTGATGGGTTGCAGGCTGGAGCCAAAGATGATGATACAGTATCCATGTCGCCATGTTCGTTGTTTTCCAACTAAACCTGTTTTTTTCTATATTCTTTAGTTTCTAAGAAACAACAATTAAATATCGGACTCATTTCTTAATTATTTATTACGACATTTACTACTGTTAATGTAGGACTTTAGTTGTTTTCCACTCACAGTTTAGTTTCTTTTTGACCATGAGTGTTGGTAACAGATGAAAAAGCAGATGATTTTCCAATTTGAACTGCGAAAAGAGTCAGCTCCATGTGAACAACTACCATCACCGTAGCCAACACGGGAGCCAGCAAGTGAGCAAACAGGGCAGCCATCAGGGCAACCATCAGCGCAGCCACCTTGGAATCCATCACAGAAACTAGCACCGTCTGAACCAGGCTTAAGGGAGCTCCGAATTTTATTTCCGTATCTGTACATCTATTATCAGGCAGTACATCTCACTTGACGATATGTGTCAGAGGAAGAACAACTATTGTTTGTGTGCAACTGAAGTCTGATTAGTGTAATATATAGCTAGTCGGCGATGTATGCAATGGAAGGGGAAAGGAACTGGCCACCCTACTTCAGTATATCCTGGCTAGTTGCCTCATAAGTGGTGCTTTGTTGGTAACACTTTTGAGGTTCAGACCTGTCTTCAAACAGTTGACAAAACAACAAGAAATATACTGATCCATTACACAGGAAAGTGTTTATATTGATGACGATTCAAATCCTTACCTACCCTGAATTTATAACTTGTGTTGGAAAATTATATTATTTTGTTTATTATATTTTTATAATATTAAAAATGTTGTTGGCACAGTCTTATTACACAAGAATTGGGATTGCCATAGCAACGAGTTTGCTTGCCATTATATTCTGTTTGAGTTCGACAATTTCAGCGGATTAAGGGGATAGGTAAAATTTTGGAAATATTCAACATTAATAATTGTCTCCTCCATTACTGAATCTTGTGCGATAATGAAAATTAGTATGTGTAAAACACTGTCCTTATGCTATATGGAAAAAATAATTTTACGATTTAAATATATATATATATTTTTTTTTTCAAAATTCAAAATGGTGGCAGTTCACTGTGCAGTAATCAAAGGTTTCCTTCAGAACTCAAAATCTATCCAACATTCTGTGATAATTTTTTGTGTGTATTTATGCATGTCATATCTACAATATGATGTAAAATCACTTCTCTACCTTTGATAGATTGTCTGATAAAAAATAAATTCATAAAAAAATGGTCAAATATCAGTATTCTCTTCTAACACAAAATAAAAATATATTATTTATTAAGGAATATAGTTGAAAGAGCGGATATCGTAAACATGAGTTTCAGCGATAAAATAAATGAGAAAGAACATGAAAAAGTTAACAAGTTTATGAATTATGATTGAAATGCTTCATCACTGCACAGTGAACTGCCACCATTTTGAATTTTGAAAAAAAATATATATTTTTTTTAATCACAAAAAAAAAATTTTCGTGTAGCAGGAGGACAGTGTTTTACACATACCAATATTCATTATTGTACAAGATACAGTAAAGGAGAAAAACAATGTTGAATATTTCCAAAAATTTTACTGCTATAAGCTGTACCTAACCCCTTAACTGTAGTAAAGGTGTATTTTATTAATTTTTACTTATAAAAAGTGCAGATATTACCTCTGCAGAATTGTGTTGAACTTATTCAATGTTACTTGGGCGTGAATTCGACTCCCGCTCGGATTGATTACCTGATTGGGCTTTTTAAAGGTTTTTTCTTAACCGTAAGGTGAATGTCAGGTAATCTATAGTGAATATTCGGCCTCATCTCGCTAAATACCATCCTGCTATCACCAATCCCATTGACGCTAAATTATCGAGCATTTGATATAGCCTAATTAAATAATCAAATATTATTCAATGAGTTTACGAATGTAGACGCAGTTTTTCTGTAACCACTTGACTGTTTAGTATCCGTGGTGAATTAAAAGTAGTGCCATGCATTTTGGGTAATTTCCAGAAGCCTGCGTCAACATTTGAAGACACTGATTAATGAGGAGTATCTACAGTGGCAACAAATGTAATAATAGCTGATGTTTTACAAGAAACAAAAACAATACTAATTACGACAACAATACAGAGTATATATTGTCAATAACTTAGCAAAGTAAGGAGATAAGCAACACAATATCACTGTTGTTACTACAGATTCAACTTAATCTGTATCCATGTAAAATGTAATATTATTCGAAATGAAAGAAAGGGATACAATATGTCAACGAAATGATTTTGGGTGTAAGTTGAGTAATATGGTACTCAGTAGGCCTATCGGTTAAAATATAGTATCGCAACGTCCCTATGTATAACTGTGTACTTTTCGGAAGGTGCGAATTTCGTATCAGAATAATTATTTTTCAGTGAAGGAAATAACTTAAGGCACACTCACGAATATTCGAGTAATGTAATGCTGAAAATATTCAATTAATGAATCATCAAAAGCAAAAAACTTACAAGCATCGTCATAGAAAATGGTCCCAATATTATAGTGGCATTGTTTTTCAATAAATTTTAGCGATATGAATCGATACTCTAAGTGTCGATATCAGCCTTTCGATATTATGTGAGTATCGGTATTGAATATGAGCTTCAATATCGATACCAAGTATCAAGTAAAGTCCAGTCTCGTAACGACCCTTCCTATAACGCATTTACTAAGGATATGCTCAAAGAAAGTAACATTTCAGCAAAGTAATATTTGTTTCGACTTGGTTAACTTTTCCACAGAAATTTCATTTGAACAACATTTTTGTCGCCTCCTTATTTTCTGTATCCAAAGGAATTTGCATAAATGCGTTTAATACATTAACTCATATATTTAAATTTTGTTAACTTCAACCAAAAACCAGTGTTCATTTGTTTAACGTTTCCATAGCAACATAATTCAAAAGCATAGCATCAGTAAAATGTACGTGATTGGGTCACGCTTCGTAAACTTTATTCCTATAGTGTGTTCCGCTCTCCTAAGAGAGTGTTTACACTGAAAATAATTTCAATATTAACAGAAAGGCAGCGAGAACGTCCCTGCGAACTCGGAGAGGAAGATATTCCAATGCCTGTGTTGTTGGCTGCATCGAGCCGAGCGCGCGGGTTGCATGCCAATGAGGGGCAGAATGCAAATATTTGGGGAGCGGCACTGGACAAAATTGAGAGACGTGAGCTGGGGTAGCAAAGCAGGGCCCAGCTTTATTTTTGCTCCAAGGCTAATGACGACGCATGAGGCTTTTTCTTTGCAGCGTCCGGTCCTGACATTCTGAAGAGTTTGAGACTTGCAAGTTAGGGCCCTTGTTGATAAAGCAAATCAATATGAGAGGAGTATGCAAGGAGCATAGTTTCTGCATTTTCATAGAGAAATAGATCAAATGTTTGGTTGATTAATTGCTTGGTCATTTTTTATTTGGTTATATAAATACTTAGTTGCATGGCTATTTGTCAAATTGACTATACTGTTTGTTGGTTAGTTGCTAAATTGATTTTTGGTTTGGTTCGTTATTTGCTTTATGATCGACTGATTGATTGGTTTCTTGGATGATTCTATGAAAAGGGTTATCCATTAGCCTAATTTTGTCAGTAGACTTTTTGCTTCACTGACTGGTTGATTCTTAGTATTCATTCATTCATTCATTCATTCATCCATCCATTCATTCATTCATCTATTCATTCATTCATCCATTCATTCATTCATTCATCCATCCATCCATTCAGTCACTCATTCATATAATAGCTTCAAGAATATACAGAATATTATTACAAAAATAGAAATATAAATAAAATAAAACAATCAATATAAAAAAGAAGATACAGTAATATTAACAGAATTTGAGGATCTAATGAGCAGCGCTCGTGTTCGGTCGCAGTTCAGATATATTATTAATATAAGAGGAATATAGAAAATAAAATAAAATAGGAACTAAAATTAAAATTCCAGCTGCAATGAAATTATATAAAATAATATTAACATAGAGAAGAATAATATCGTACGTGAATAAAGTAGGGAAATTTATGAAAAAATATAGGCTGATTAATTCATACACATAAGCTAAAAAATGTATTTAATCAAATTGAAGACGTTAACACGTTTCTAATTTTCTTGTTATATGTTAGTGGGTTACATGTTAGAAGTTCTGGGTGTAATTTAGCTAAAGAATTATACAACCGAGGGCCAAAATTAATGTTATTCTTTAGACCAGCAGATGTGAAACATTTAGGTTCTACTAATGTTGAATTATTATTTCGTCTTGTGTCATAATTATGTGCCTGTAATATAAACTTATTACGATTTTTATGATAAAATTTTAACACAGTATATTTATCAATTTGTTCAATATTAAATATATTAAATTCATAATAAATTAATTTAGTTGGATAATCAAAACGTTTCTTCAAACAAATTTTAATTATTCGTTTTTGTGGTTCTAGTTGTTAGTTTGGTTAGTTGATTGAATAATTAATTAATTTGATTGATTTGTTGGTTTATTGATAATTACTTTGATGATTGGTTTGTAGGAAGATGAGATGATGGGTTGTTTTATTGATGAACTGTAGGTTGATAGTTCGTTAATGGGTTGTTTGGTTAATGATGGATTCATGGGTTGTTTGGTTCATTGGTAGGCTGATGGATTTTAATTGGCTATTTGGTGCGTTCGATGTTTCATTAATGAATTTATGGATTAGTTGGATAATGTATTGGTGGTTTGATTGATTATTTGGTAAGTTAATATAACGTGTAATATTGGGTGAGTTAAATGTAGTTGACGGATTAGTTATTTGACTTGTTTATTGTTTAAATTCTGGTTAATTGGGTCGTTAATGGTTTGATTAATTTATATTGATACATTTGTTATTGCTTTGTTAGCTGTCAAGAAAAATCTTTCCAGTGATTGCTAGTCACTAAGAAGGAAGCACACTTGTAAGGCGGATTTCATTACTCCCGATCATGTGACGGTAGGGGAACAAGATGGCTAATAGGCTAAAATGGACACTAAGCTACGTTTCGTAATGTCTGACAGGCAAAGTGGACATTGCTGGTGGAGGAAGGGAGAAGGATAATAGCTACTCTACCAATGGGAGATCGCATCCTAAGCTTATCTTCAAGTTGGGCGGTCTGAAGCGTTGTACCTCCGCCCAACATCAAGACAAGTTTAGCATGTGGCCTCTGCCATTGGTTGAGTGGCAATTATCTTTCTCCCTTCTTCTGCCGACAGTGTTTACTTTGCCTAACAGATATTACGAAATGTGGTATAGACACATCCACACTTTGTGGGCTTCTCTGTGTTTGGGCTAACACGATGCAGGGTAACTACGGAGACATTACAGAACAATCAGAAGACATCGGACAAACACTCAGTATCTTAGACGAAAGATAAACTTCTCATACGCCTACGCCGGGAATCGAACAACGGACTGTTTGATTGGTAGCACCCACGCTACGTCAGAACCATCGCGGCGGACACAAGATTAGGTCAAAATTTATTTTTTCTATTTATATCCTCTTTAACATCTAGGTTATCTCGTGTGTGTAGGATCTTTAGGTGTTTCAGTAGGCTGTGGACTACATTAATATTATGTTTCTATTGTCAAATATATTATTATATAATCATACGCCTTGTGTTCATTTTAACTGATTTAAATTCTATTACTGCTTATTGATTATGACAAGGAGGATTAAATCGTTGATGAATCATGGTAAGCAAATTTCCAATCCGACATTTGCCTTTGTGACTGAGGGGAACAATGAAAAACCTCAATCAAATTGACCGGCCACGGAGTTTGAACCCTGAACCTCCCAAATGGGATTCTAGTGCGTTACCACTGAGACACCTTGCTCGGTTCTAAATTTTTATCTCACATAATTCCTTTAAAAATTCACAATGTAGAATCGGCTAAACCTTTTATCACGAAACATGGAGTAATTTATTATCAAACAACTTAGGCCTAGTCTTCTCCATAGTAACCACTTTCTTTTTATTCATAACAAAGGTCGAATACTAACTATTACGTACGTCAGTACTCCTTACAGTTAGTATGAGACGTTACAGTGATCATCCCTTACGTACTGAAACCAAGAAGGGCCTAAGCTTTTTGTAAGTCCCTGTGGAATGAGTTGCGTGTGAGTTGTGTGCAACTGATTCATCAGATGATTCCTCCATAGGCAGCATCACGCGTTCTTCTTCAGTCTTTTATACCAGCAATATCATTCCCGTCTACCGCTGTGGAGTAACAGCATGTTTGACCGTGAAATTAGCGGGTCCAGATTAAAATTTTGATGGGTACAATTTACCTGGTTTTCCCTCAACACATTAAGAACAAATACTGGGTAACTTTCGGCGCTGGACCCTGGAATTATCTCGGTGACATTATCACCTTCATCTCATTCAGACGTTAGACAACTATACCAGTTGATAAAGCGTCATAAAATAAACCAATTGAAAATATACATACACCATTCCCTACTAACAGCCTCCTACACCTCAGGGCTTTTGAGCTGTCCAGAGTCCGTGGAGTTTCGTTCCATAAGATCACAGAGTAGCCTAGAACAGTTATTGTCATCTACGTGCCTTTATATAACCTACAGCAGTGGGTCCCTAACTGACGACCCCAAGTGGGGTCGTATAAAGAGCGGAAGGAGTCGCGAAATGTTTTACAAAATAAAACAAAAAACGCCTTAATAACATACACTTAATGTGTGTTTAGAAACATAAACAACATTCAACATAATGAAAAAACTTTCAGTAGCTCTACACTAAAGTAAAAAATAATTTTATTATTACAACAGATGCGACTGTTTTTTAGGAAATATCTCCAAAATCTGGACTGTGTATTCGAGTAAGTAAAATTTCCGTGTTTTCCCTAATTGTTAACTGTGGATTATATAACAGTATTTTGTCTGTTATGAAACGTATTGAAAAATTACATATTGTGTGAAAAAAATTAATTACTCCAGAATGAATTAACTTAGATCAGTTAATTTTGTAATGGATTTAGACATATCTGAAATACTTCTTGTGAAATTATTGTTTTCTGTTTAAAAAAATTTGTGCCAATTCGTGCAGACATTATAATCCAGATTGTTTTTCTTTTCCTTCAGTAAAAATTGCCATTTTCTAAAATTCTTTTGAGCTTGAAATTCGCCGCAAATAGACCTGGATCCGTCACTGCCATTTACAACATTACATTGGGAGTTGGTAACGTTGGTAAATCAGCTTATTCCCTCCATTTTTAGTAATCAGATGTGGAGTTTGTTACAAGTATGGAAATATTGGCTTTCTTCCTTGAAAAAAGAAATTCAGAGAGTGTGGACATGGAGTCGCAGATTATTGGGCTGTGGAAGAATGACTGGAGATAATATCTGACTCCATTTCAAAATTCATTGATCTAAGTCAACCCATTATGGAGTAATTAATTTTCTTCCTACACAATATGTAATTTTTCAATAAGCTTCATAACAGAAAATTGTTATATAATCGACAGTTTGGAAGATAGAGAGATTGGGTTTGCAGTAAAAACTTTACGTTTCACGGGTATTTGGTCCATCTATAAACATCAGGGAATTTTACATAAGTTTCAAAAGATGTCAGCAATTAAAGATCCAGCACTGCAAGCCACCAACACCAAATGAAAGTGGGGAGGCCATGTTGCACGACTTAGAGACGGAAGATGGACGCAGACAGTCACACTATGGGATCCCCGCATTGGCAAGAGATCACGCGGAAGACCAAGAAGAAGATGGGCCGACCTCTTCAGTGAGAGTGTAGGAACCATTGTTCAAGCAGAGAAAGACATAGGGAAGACTGGAAAAACTTTAGAAGACAAGTGAACAGCGACTAAAACCAGTGCGACAGAAACAAGCGAACAATATCAAACAGTGCAGAATGTGAACCAAGTGAACAATTCATAGGTTGTAAACATCTCTTACGCGGAGTAAGCTCACCGCGTGAGACAAATAGAGCTCTCCCTCTATAGGAGGAGGTCTTTGCCTTTGCCCATTTTTAGGCTAATCATTTCATATCATTTCATGACAGAGTGAAACGTCACGTATGGAGGAGTGTCCTTAAACTTTTGGTAAGACCTGTATGTTACAGTGCTGGGTGACAGACTAAATTCTTCCCTAACAGACGACGATAATTATATGAAAATGGAGGATTGATTGAATGAGAAAAAGAAAAAGAAACTACCCTAAGAAAAACTTGAACACCATCCTTAACACATAAAATCCGACTTCAACCTTCCAGGATGTGAGTCTGGATCACTGGCACGGAAAACCGACGATTCTTTAGACTACAAAGTTACTCGGCGCTGTGAAGTGATGAACGATAATTTAATGGAATGGTTCTTCGAAAGGATATGATATTCATGGAAATCACGATAAAAAAAACCGTCGCAAAAGAATGTTATCGAGGATCGAAGTGTAGACTTGACGAATACATAGCATTTCTCTACATCTCTGAGTACCCGCTGATGCAGTTCCTCCCACCCTTCTCTTATCTAAGATTACGTAATCAAATCGGCCCTCTCACAGCGCCCTCCTCTATCGACCTATCGCTGTAAATAACGGTGCATCGGCGGCAGAGCCTTGTTCCCATGGCAACCCGTGAACCGCCTTCTCTTGCCATATTCCTGTTGTTCATCCTCAAAACATATGCCTAAAAACTGTGCATTTTAAGATTTCATAGTAATTTAAACAATTATTGTTTGAAGATTTTAGACTTCCAGAATTGTACCATTTCAGATGATAACTTGATTATTTTCCATAGCATAAGTTAGAAATGTATTTAGAGTTACGCAAATGAAGGCATTGAGTATTGTTAAAAACTGGCTTGATGTAAATCTGGTTTCTTTAAATATCACCAAATCGATGTTAATTTCTTTCTTATTAAACGTATCTGGCATTCAGTAACTAAATTCAAATTTGAATCTCAAAATTAAGATACATAACTCTTATTGTTCATGACCTACAAATTTTAATTGAGGCGGTTAGAAGCAAAAGGGTGTAAGTGACGTTTCTAAAAGTTTTAAGTGCGTCCAGGTTAAACTAAAACATTCAAAACTTTATGGTAAATGTATATACCTTTTAATTACATCGCACAGTAACATTTGGAGGGAAAGCTGGTGATCAACAAGATTTACCAGCTAGGTCCAATGGACCCGTCGACCAACAGCAGGTGTGGTCCTCCAGATATATTGGGGGTTGTGTGTGAATGAAGTAGCCACCAAAACGTTACAATATGGTGTTCACTTAAATCGGCTACAACTTGCCATTTTCATATCTGTGCTTCAGTGGCTGGCCATGATAATATCTTTGAAAAATATTGGAGTGCAAGAGGTCAAATGACTTTATTGTCAAACGCCTGGCATTAGAAAACAACAACAACAAAATTAAAACTTCACGGAATTTAGGAATGTTTATTAACGTTTAATTACATTTTCTTGAAAAATCCTGTAAGTGCACTGACACCCCTTTGTTTGGAAGCAATTTCACAAATTAAATATTTAGGTTTTATCATTGATCACCATATAAGATGGGACAAAAGTATAGTAGTTTATTTATGTAAAAGGTTCTGCAAAACAATTTATAAATTTGTCATTCACCAAAATTTCTTTAACCTTTCATATTTTAAGAATAATATATACAGCAATTCTTGAGTCAATAGCTACTTAGATACGGCAAGCAATATTTGTTTGGGTAGGAAGTGCTAAATCACATATTATTCCGTTATCCTTGCTTAAAAATAATTAAAATTTGTTTGTCAAAAGCTATTTATGTATTATCCAAAACATTTTATTTATTTATTTATTTATTTATTTATTTATTTATTTATTTATTTATTTATTTATTTATTTATTTATTTATTTATTTATTTATTTATTTATTTATTTATTTATTTATTTATTTATTTATTTATTTATTTATTTATTTACTTACTTACTTGAACACAACGTTCTCTAGAATTGCCACCGTAGTAATAACCACTGCACGCGGCAAAATAGGATTTTTTTGTATTGTTCAGATTGTTTGATGAACTGGCTCACTTCCTCTACGAGCCGAACATTAGATGGCTTCCTTCTATAGGAAAGCCTAACTTTTGTTTCTGTTTAGTCTTCTTCAGCTATTTCCTATAGTTTTCAGACATTATTTGTCTAAGTCTTGCAGTATTCTTACCCTTTTGCCATCAGATTGAAGTATTAGCAGTGGAACTGGCGACAGTTCTTCAAAGAAGTACCAGTACGTGAGGAATTAGGAAGTCTAAATGTCCTTGTGCAGATGATGTCTGTGGTTTTCTTGGAAGAGTGGTAATGTCTTTTTCAACGCGAATTTCACATCAATTTTCGGGGATAACCAGATCGTATTCATACATGTTATCTTACAGTAGATCAGGATATCAATTCTCTTACGTTATTAATTCAAGGGGTGAGAATGAGATAGTCCAAAGCCACACTTTTAACAAAAATATATATATTTTTTTTGTGCGAGTTCATTGCTTACACATATGAGGAAGCTACAAGTAAAATATTATACAAATTACTCAACATATGACATAAGTATATGCCAAAGAGATTATGATACCGGACCTAACAGAGTTGGTTATAAACCTTTAACAAGCACTCCTGTAAATTTTTGTCTGTGTCGCTTAGGACTAAATAATTTTCACCCCTTCAACTGTTAATCCATATAGCTTTTAGAATCAAGTTGAAGGATATGCCGAACTAATTGTTTGTGCATGTTTGTATCGAGAGTTTTGCCTTTTCCTATTTGTCCGATATCAATGAAAATTAAAATAGGCCTATAAGTTTAATTAAGATTGGTTTGAATGGAATATGACTAGTTTAATACATGTAGACAGACACACAGAGAAAAAAAACAGATAGATGGAGAAATTGGCACTAAAAAACTCTATGATTTATTACGAACTCTCCTAAGACCAAACACACAAAAATGTTGATAGAGACAGCCACCACGAGGACCACAAACGAAATCAGGGAGAACTCAACACGTCATGCCGAGATCTCTCCAAAACACAGGGTTAAAATCTCTCCGAGATATACCTTCATTCAAAAGATAACAGTACACTCTAAACAAAGATAATTATTAGAGGGTAATTACTTTGGCGCCTTTACTAACCTGTAAAATGTAGCAGTATATGCAATAAGTGCATTTACTAATATAGCGCATGTACAGTGAAAGTACAATAAACTAAAGATGGTATCGTATATTTCATGACCTGAAAGGAAAGTGTAGCTCACATGTATTGTGTTTATTGCCTACTGTGAAAGTAAAACAAGTTGAAGTCACGAGATTCACTTTACACAGAGATTACAAACACAGTCAACATATATCTCATATAGATCGAACATTTTTCACTAGGACCAGTGCCCACAATGACTAATTTTCTTAAAAGTGTCGAGATCTCCCAGATGTCGAGATCTACCAGAATGATCCTATATAAAAATATTTAAATTAAAATAAAAACAGCATATCATATAATGTAGACCTAAGAACTAAGCGAATATAATTATATTATATTTATTGTCTTAAATGATTGGTCGTGTCGGCTACGTCTTAATTTTTTTTTTATTTTAGTGGATTATTTTACGACGCTTTATCTACATCTAAGATTATTTAGCGTCTGAATGTGATGAAGGTGATAATGCCGGTGAAATGAGTCCGGGGTCCAGCACCGGAAGTTATCCAGCATTTGCTCATATTGGGTTGAGGGAAAACCCAGGAAAAACCTCAATCAGGTAACTTGCCCCGACCGGAAATCGAACTCGGGCCACCTGGTTTCGCGGCCAGACGCGCTGACCGTTACTCTAGCTACGTCTTAACAGAACTTGTTAGCCCTTAACTTGGCAAAGCTTCATTTCTCACTCTAGTTTATTAAACCTTGTCGGACCGTAAAGAAAACAACTATCGCAATGTCCATATTTTTATATGTTGTACAATATTATAGTATTGTGAAGTAATTTTCCTACCAATTTTTTTCTGTTGTTCTATTAAAATTATAGCATACAGCCTATTAACCTGTTGTATCCTATAGGATACATTGACAATTTAAGTAACTTCATTAATTAATTTATTTATTTGTTTACTTATTTATTTATGTAATTATATTTATTTACTTATCTAGATATAGTTATCTATTTAATGTTTATGTATTTATATATTTATCCATTTATTTATTTAGTATATAAGTGTGAGCATTTTAATACATTGTGTCCCATAAGTTTAGAAACATAGGGAAAATAAACTTTTTGTTGTTGTTGTAGGTTGATATTTAAACGATGGGTTTGAGCAAAGAGGAACGTATCGAAGTCATTTTGTTGTATGATGGAAGAAGTCTGAGATAAGTGGCTGATAAATTCAACAGACTGCATTCCGAACGTTCACCCATTTCATTCTCATGTGTTTACAAATTGGTGGAAAAATTTAAGGAAACAGGTTCCGTCGAAGTTAACCTGCGTCCAAAGAGGTTCACCGACAAAGAAACAACAAACAACAGAAATCGCTGTTCTTGGTCGGTTTGCAGTAAGTCCCAATAAATCTCCCCATTACAGCTTAACAGTTAGGACCTGGTTTGATGAGCAATTTCCTGGCCGTTGACTAGGACCCCGGGGACCGGTAGAGTGGCCACCACGAAGCCCAGACCTGACACCTTTGGATTTTTATCTCTGGAGTAACTTGAATTCATTGCTGTACGCTGAGAAGATTTAATCCCGTAGGCTACTCATTTGCAGGCGCGCATCACAAATCACACCAGACATCATTCAACGTGTTCTCTAGGATTGGGTGACCCGGCTGCTTAAAGGTACATTGCAGAATAGGGAACGTATCGAGCACATTCTGTAAAAGCTCATTTCCCTATGTTTCAAATCTTGTGGGACACTCTGTATATTAAAAGCAACGGAGAGGTAGTTTCTTGAGTTGTTGATAGAAAAGAACCTAATTCAACACTCAAAGTATAGTAAAAGTCAATAAAAGGGAACGTGTGTTTTAAAGGTTATATTATTATATCTAGTTGCAAATAGCATTTACTGATAATTATGCATTTTATATACTTAAAAGGGAAGAAGTCCAATTTGATAATAGTAAACAGATTTAAAAAGGGCTTTATAACATATTAATAGTTTGTGGTATTCCGCAGAACTATTATAATTCTCGAAGTGATCTTTACATTAATCATGTTTGAGAGATGATTAATATTAACTGATGTTAAAATAAGCGAAGACCTAGAGGAATAAAGTATGCCGCTCTGAGCCAAAATGCAGATGAATAAGAAAGAAAACACAATTTATTAATTTAAACTCTAGTTTTACTTGATTCTGCCAGTCCGCAATAAAAAAGAAAAAGCACAGAGATATCTGCCTTCTAACTCTTATCTCTGGCATGTGGGATTGGTTCGCTGGGTATATTAATGGTACACGGTGACGTTGTGTCGCCTGTATGTATGTGACACGCTCTACAATGCGCATTCAAGCCACGATCCGCAGTATATAAGCGCGGTGACAGTGGGATGAAATAAAATACAACGTTATAAAGTGTGGCAGCAGATTAGAAAGGAAATGGTGCGACAAAAGAAGGCAACGCCGCGCCCACAATGGAGAAGAGGCTCCATTGACGAATGTGGCCAGGTTGCAGCTACACAAGGCGGAGGCAGCACGCGACTCTGCGGCTGCTCGCACTCTGCTTGGGGCACAACATTGAATCACGCACTTATTTCATATCTGTCTACAAGCGAAAGGGACATAATTTATTAATTTTAACGGTTATATTTTCCTTTTTGACGTTACATTCTTATAAATGCCTACCTTTTTTCACTTCCGTCACTCAAACGCTGAGGTTTACTAAGGCCTAGTACGTACTGTTCTTCTGTATAGTTATCTGCTTTATCTGCCAAAGGTCTTTCGTGTCTCACAAAACATAGAAGTCTGTGTAAATAGCTATAGAAGAGAGGCACATTTGTCTTGCCCTCAGTGAAGTTTTTCCTTTTGGTTCATGTGACCCTTGTTTTCATGTTAGGCTTCAAAATTGAAGTTGTTATATATATATATATATATATATATATATATATATATTGAAATATGGAACGAACATAAAAATTCTTATACTGATGGGCCTGAAGAGACTAAATTAACATCATGTTGTGTACAAAAAAGATAACCCAGGAAGCACAGAAGAAAAAAGTGTTCTGGAATATCTCGAGGTAAAAGTGGGAAAAATAGGAAACCTTACTTATCTGTATAATTTAAGTTATAGGTCATTCGTTATCTCGTAAAACCTACCTTCACATAGAGGAAAGAAAAAATGTGGACTGGGAAGCTTTTTTTCCCCTCTCTACACTTCCACTTGTAGCTAGCTAGCTTATTTATGCATTTGATTTTATAAGATAACGAATGACCTATATATATATATATATATACATATATAGAGGTCATTCGTAGGCTATATATTCATATATATATATTGTATCAATATTATTACTTACATTACAAAATGCAGACGACAATGTAAATTGCATTTCAGAATGACTGTTTTTTTCTCTGTACATTTTATCTCGTAGTTTTATAAGTAACAACATAATCCCTTGAAAAATTATAACAAAATGTACTTCTGCTGGTACAGTTACAAAATGGAAGCTTTTATTTTAAGAAGCAAGTATTAAAATTGCTAAACGATAACAAAATTGAAAAAAAAAACACTTTGTTATAAGGAAATACAATATTGTATTACGATATTATTTTTGTTCCCTGACTTTTTTTCCATATAATTTAATCCTAAAATGTTTTTATTTAACGAATTTTGTTTTTACGAAAAACTCAGTAGGCCTATAACGAAATAAAAATTTCGCTCTCTTGTTGAAAGAATCTAATTTTTATCGACAAGAATTGTAAATATAGGGTACAGTTCGTCAGCGAGTACGGACATATGTATTGTATTTTATAATATTGAAATTGCACAATGGCCAAGTGGTTATTAAATAATTAGCTAATGTAGTATGCCTACTACGATGCGAAAATGTCTCTAAATTTTGTGTTCGTTTTTTCATACAGCTCTTCCCTTGTTCTCCCCATTTAGTTTACTTCTACACATCATAGCTCACTAATCTCGCAACATGCCGCGTCCAATCACATCTCACTAATCTCTCAATACGGCTTCCGAAATAAAATACATGGCATAAAATTGTAATTTTGTACTTTTCCTATGTCTTGATTCAAATGTTTTCCTTTTCAAATGCAAAGTAAATTCAGCTTCTTATTTTATTTAAAGATACATGCAAAATATCCAGAATTTACTGCGTAAGTAGGGGTAAATGAAAAGACTGCTTTTTGCTTTATAAAAATAACATATTTCGATGTAACGAAATTTCAGTTTAAAGAAGTAATTTCAAGTTATATTGATATTTTATTCTATCATGGCTACTAAATTTTTAATTTAAAGAGAATATAGACTATTTAAGAAATTCAGAAAAGAAGATATTATTAAGAGTACTTCAATTCTCAGAAACTTTTACACTTCTTTTAAGGCAGAGTTCCCGCAGAAAGCGAATACATTTTTTTTTTATTTTTTACTTCGTAATGAGGATATCATATTTAAGTGCGCTTTAAACCACGTATTTGACATGTGCGTACAGTCTTCGAAAAACGTTTTGTTCCACAGATACTTCGTAAGTCCCAGAAAGGAGGTAGTGCGCATGATTAGACATACAACGAAACAGAACTAATGTTATTACCTCAACTAGTCGTTCTCTTGTGAACCAGGTCGCTCGTCCTCTGATCATGCGCATTGCCTCCTTTCTGGAACTTACAAAAGTATCTGTGTCGCAAAACTTTTTTCTAAGACTCTACATAAGAGTCATTTTACAAGGGCTAGATAAAAAGTTATGGCAACACTGCTGTCACATGACGATGGTGCTTTCGAGAGCTACCAGCTGTGCGGATATGAACAAGGACTGTTAGATAAGTTAGTGCAACCAGCGGCGACAGTACTCTATCAATCTACTGCAGTGTGTAGAACGTTGACTTTCATAGGGATAGTGCGAGTGCCCTAAGACCATGTTTACAAAACTAGAGCAACGTTCCTGCATCAAAATTGATGTGGCACGAGGTCGTAGTGCACAAGAATGTTTTCAGGGACTGCGTGAAGAACCACCACCTTCGTCCAGCGCTCAGGAGAAAACGACGACACTTGGTGGTACAGAACCCCATAATTCTTCATGACAATGCAAGTCACACCGCTGCTGCTGTTAAGGACCTCTTGCGCCGCTGGCAATGGGAGATTCTGGAACATCCACCGTACTCACCCGATATATGTCCATGCGATTACGATCTCTTCGCCAAAGTGAAAGAACCACTGCGAGGGATCCGGTGCAATACCAGAGATGAACTTATCTGTGCTGTAGAGCAGACAATACGGAACATCAACAAACATGGACGCGCTGATGGTGTACGACGCCTTCCAAACATTTGGCAAAAGATGATAAATAAGGGGGGCGACTATATTGAAGGTACATAAATGTTGTACACCTGTGAATAAGGCCATGTCAGAATTATCGAACTGTTGCCATTACTTTTTATCCAGCCTTTTGTATAATTGTCATCATTGTGATCATTTGAAGTTAGACATCGAAAAGAATCTAATAAAAACATCACCCGCCTTATTCGTTTTGTACTAAGAATCTGAACACTTTGGGACGCCGTGTAAGCTACAAGGACCTACACGCTATTTTGTTAACTTGCACTATAAAGACGTCCAACGAGACGCGTCCTGCAGAGATATCTGTTGTCTTAATCTAGACGCTAGGAGACATTTCCGCAAAGCAAGGAAATTGGAGGAGTAAGAAAGAGCTTGCAGGTAATTTTTCCTGCGTTACTTTCCTGTTACGTGCTATAAATATGTGACACGCGACCTGTAGTTCCAGTTCACTTTTAAGAAAGCTATTTTTGGAATTTTACTGAGCTCTAAAATTCCACTGATCTGGGCCCGATATGCAACCGAAAATTTAGAATTAATTTGTAATTATTTGTGTAGACAAACGTCTAGCCACGGATGACGAGAGTTATGTCCCAATGTCGGCATTAAATTACTAGAAGCACACGATTGGACTCCCGGAATGTGATCACTAGAGGGCGGAAAAATATGTGTTACCACGCGATGCAGGTTAGTTTGGTCTGAAGTATGGATGACTCTACAGGTACAAGCGCAGTAATATAAATGCACTATGAGAGGGCGGCAGTACAAGAAGGAACCAACAAATGACTTTCAGTGTCAACTTCTAGTCGTATGGAAAAGAAAGCCAGATGTTTAAAATATTGTTTATTGCCTTTATGCAGGTGATAGTGTTGTATAAAAGTGATTTAAAATACCTAAGTCGAAGAATTTGGAATTAAACAGTCTAAGAAATAAATACGGAAGAGAGATGATTCGGCAAGGAGAAAATATTTTCTATGCCGTGCGCAAATGTGAAATTAAAATACGTAGGAAATATTACATAGAGCGACATTGTAACAGCATGAAACATACCGAAAACATGCAAACGTCTTCGACATCAAATAATTAAAAGCATACACGGTCTGAATTTAATGTGGATTTATGTAATATGATGATTTCTGCAAATATTCCGTTCAAGAAACTTAATAATCCACATTTTGTAGGTTAAAAGGTGAAGAATAATTTCACAAATTCTGCAAAAAAAAAATACCGGTTATACAGTTATGTGTAACATTTTAAGTGGAGGGGAAAAGACGATACTACGGTGATTTTTTCATTTGCACCTCTAACATCTTGTGACACGGAAAGAAGCTTTTCGATGTTGAAAATCTGTTTGAGTAAGAGACGTCGAACTTTCTCTTTCGATAATTTACGAATGTATATTGTGGTTCATTATAATACATCCTTTAATCAACAGGCGGTGGCAGTTAACATTTGAGGTAAGCTTTTAAATCATAATAACTGTATTATAACTTCATTCGAGTATTTATAAATTGATTGAATGGAGTGATGAGGTTCTCATTGCTAGACTGTACTGTCTTGCGGTGTTTACGTGAGTGAATGACAACAGTATAGTCCGTTGATACTGAACTTAAGGCATAACGCACATCTTTCCGTCCTTTAGTGATCACCTTGACACAGGATAGCCGAATAAAAATGAGAATCTCCCAAAATTATCTGCTGAAAATCTATTTCAAAATCCATAAGTACATGAAAACTATAAAGAAAAACTTAAGTACAAAAATTATTGACGAGACTTACAATTAATTGCAACTCACGTGCTTTCAAGTCTGTCTGTACTGTTGTGCAAGGTGTGACGTTATGTGCTTTTCTTTATTTAACACGTATAATACAAAAGGATAGGGATCAATGGCGGGCTTATGTGAGGGCGGCAATGAACCTCCGGGTTCCTTAAAAGCCAATAAGTAATACAAAAGGATGAGACATGCTGTGAATATGTGAAGAAGCACATAAGACCACTCATCTGGGTCTTTTTCATTACCGATGAATTTTTCCCACAGTTCTCTCAATCAGGGACACGGACCTCTCAATTTTACTTCCCTCCCTAAAGTAACCATGCAAAAGAATTATTATCCTTAATAACCCATCAATGAGTGAGTGTAGAACTCGGATTTCATCCATCAAAACATTTGAAACAGGTTAGCGTTATATAGAGTATAGCTGGAATTTGAAGTAACGAGATCTGAGCGATAATATCGTAAAATATCAAAACAATACTCGTCGAGCTTATTTGAGTAAGCGCCTAAGATTTTTTCTCGTTTGGTTAACTCATAATGCGTAACTTAATGTTATTTATTGTTAGAGAGATCCATGAACCTGTTTTGTATGTATATAAAGTACGATTATATTTAATTTATTTTGAATTTTAACTATTCTTGTTTCATATACATATGGGCCTATATGTTGTTTATTTATTTATTTATTTATTTATCCAAGTACATTAAATTTATGTATTTAAATCGTAATTTTTAAGACAGGGAACGAATGGCTAGTTCTGTTATACATGAAAGTGTATTTAATTTATGTATTAATTTAATATTTTTTAAACTTAGTGAATCAATGGCTAGTTTAGTTGCACATACAAGTTTATTTATTTAACTTATTCATTTTGTATTTTTTTAAGACAGTGAACCAATGGATAGTCTCGTTACACATGGAACTACATTTAATTTATGTAGGCTATATATTTTGTATTTTTTAAAGTCAGTGAACCAATGGCTAGTTTTATTATACACGGAAGTATATTTAATTTATGAAAATCCACAAACGATTAGGGAAAACACGGAAATGTTACTTGAAGCAAGTAAAGCGACAGGTTTGGAAGTAAATCCCGAAAAGATAAAGTATATGATTATGACTCGTGACCAGAATATTGTACGAAATGGAAACATAAAAATTGGAGATTTATCCTTTGAAGAGGTGGAAAAATTCAAATATATTGGAGCAACAGTAAAAAATGAAGAGTCCACTGCAAGAATGATGGATGTCTTTAGAATACATTTTTCAAGAGAAGCAATTGAAAGTTTCAAATGCTTAGCGCTCAAAGTCTAACTGTGATTTTCCGATCATTACTGGACAATGACTGTCAGTGTTAATGCCATATAACTTTGTATGTACATTCTATATGCCTTAAGCTATGCATTGAGAGTCTTGGTTCATTTTCGACAAGAAAGTGACATCCATCATCCTTGCAGTGGACTCTTCAAATATAAATGAAACTCGGGAGGAAATTAAACGCAGAGTAAATATGGGAAATGCCTGTTATTGTTCGGTTGAGAATCTTTTGTCATCTAGTCTGCTGTCAAAAAATCTGAACGTTAGAATTTATAAAAACAGTTATATTACCGGTTGTTCTGTATGGTTGTGAAACTAGGACTCTCACTTTGAGAGAGGAACAGAGATTACAGAGATCAAGGGTGTTTGAGAATAAGGTTCTAGGAAAATATTTGGGGCTAAGAGAAAAGTTACAGGAGAATGGAGAAAGTTACACAACACAGAACTGCATACATTGTATTCTTCACCTGACATAATTAGGAACATTAAATCCAGACGTTTGAGATTGGTAGGGTATGTAGCACGTATGGGCGAATCCAGAAATGCATATAGAGTGTTAGTTGGGAGACCGGAGAGAAAAAGACCTTTGGGGAGGCCGAGACGTAGATGGGAGGATAATATATAAAAATGGATTTGAGGGAGGTGGGATATGATGATAGAGAGTGGATTAATCTTACACAGGATAGGGAGCGATGGCGGGCTTATGTGAGGGCGGAAATGAACATGCGGGTTCCTTAAAAGCCATTTGTAAGTACTGTAAGTATTCATTTTGCATTTTTAAAGTCAATGAACCAATGGATAGTTCCGTTATACATGGAAGTATATTTAATTTAGGTATTAATTTTTTTTTAACTCAGTGAACCAATGACTAGTTTTGTTATACATAAAAAAGCACGGCAGCTTCCAGATCATAGATGGCAACGGAGAGGTGAGGAAAAAGCGACAAAAAGTCTATTTCTTATGTTCTTTCTTCGTGCAGCTCTTATAAAAGTAAAAGCAAAACCAATCTTCTCGTGGTTAACCGCAGACATCTGCTACACTGAACAGCTTGTTCTGCTTACGACGAATTTCACATGTCACTGTCAGTACACATCAGCATCAACTTAGGAGATGACATCATAGTTTGTTTTTATAGATGTCACCAGCAATCTTACAGTGTACGCACAGTACAAGACCTTATCGTGATTTTACTTTGTTATGGAAGTGAATCTTGGACGAGTAAGAAAGGGATGCAAACAGAGTAATAGCTTGTAAAACGAAGTTCATGAGCAGCACAGCTGACCATACGAAATAATAATACGTTTTCCTTCTTCTCCGCTAGAGAGCTCTATTTTATACCCTCCACTGTGTTTATAGCTCTTTCCTATTACCCAACGTTCCGTCCAGGAGTCCTAGCTTCGGATCACTTCTTCTATGCAAACTGGGTAGGCCAAAGCCTAGATCATATATAAAACAGATTGATCAAGCTTATATTAAATTTAGACGCAACTGGAAAATAACGGACGCTATGCGTCGCTAGTGTCGAGAAATGAGCTTGCAATAACCAACACTAGATGGCAGAGTACCTGAACAGTACATAGAGTAATACGACTGTGGGATGACTTTTTTACGTCATGCCACCTCCAAATTTCTTTCTCATTGTAATGTGAGGTTATGTTACAATAAGACTTTGATGTGTCGCTAAATTGTAGTATACAGAAGCTTGTTTTACCCAAATTCATCAACACACATAGATGACATTTTGGTACATGGCTGATATAATGTTGTTTGCGTTCAATATATAATCTGTCATCATTTGATGTACGAAATCTAATTGTTTTTAATTTTCAGTATGCAATACCTCCCTAGCAAGAATTATCACAAAATACTAAAAAGAGCAGATTTGTCTGCGTTTGTTGAATGCACATCATGATGCTCACGAAAAGGCACTAATTTATTTTGTGTGAACAAGATTACAATTTTTGAATATGAAGGAAAAGCAGGTATCCCTCTTCTGAAATTTATCCGAAAGGGGAAGAATTACAACTCCCTCCCCCCCAAACATGTTTCCTCTTTTCTAGGCCTATATGTTTTCATTTTACAGGTGTATTATATGATGCGATATGGAAGCAGATAAATAATAACTGTACGTTTCTCGTCCACATTAAATTCAACGTGTTCATAACGCAGACCTGATATATTGCTTCATGTAGGCTACACAGCTGGCAGTGTTCTTTTTACGAATAAGCGGTCGTACTAATCATTTTCTTTTCATCTGAACTATTGCTAGAATATGCGTTTGTGTTTTTATTTGCTCTGTATGTTGTTAAACATCGTCTTTGGTTAACAAATTGTTCTAGTATTCGTTTTATATCAGTCTTACGGTATTGAATTACATGTCCATAACGTGGGCGAGATATTATCAGGCTGGAAAATTCGCTCTGAATGCATTTTTTTTTACACAATTTTCTAATTTTCAGCAGATTTACGATACCCTGTGCGGTTTCTCTGCCAATGCAGAGTTAATTGCAATATACGGTAATTCTGTTATTTTCCTGACACTTTTATATCCGTTCTCAAACGTACTGATTTAGATTCTTTACCCTACTGTAGGTATTTTGCTCTCTACAAATCATTGTTAGTCAAATGAAATAGCCTATAATAGTTGTTTGCAACGAATTAGTAGACAACCTCAATCCCTCCTGACCGCCTCCCTTACGAATTTCTTTCTCACTTTAATCAAATTTACTTTATACTGGTCCTTAAATTACTGAAACTAGTGCTGAGGTAGTTACGGTGATTTCTGAAGTGAAAATCGTTCAGTTTATAAGGGTGAAATCAAAAATAACTTTTGTAGCCTTTCCTTGTCCTTAATTGGAAATTTGAGTAACTTCATATGACGACAATATTTCTTCCTTCTTCTACAGTTAACATAATCGCAGATGGGCATTTCTAAATGAAGTTTGTTACACAGAAACTTTGAGACAATATTGACACTTGAAGTTCTTTATATAGTTCATCTATAAGAGTTAAATTAGCGCTGAGGTAGTTTCCTTCATACTCAGCTTATTCACCTTTCATACATGAGTCTGTAACAGGTTAGGTTTGGTCAGTGCTGTCATGGTAATTTTTTTCTTGGCCATACACCCCATCCCTTGTTTTCTCCCTTGAAATATATTTTACTCTCCTCTCTCTATTTCTCCAATTGTCATTTAATTATTTTTTTTAATATTAAAGAAGAAGTAAAGAAATTGTTTTGCTTTACAATTTAATTGTACAAGTTTGATTTAAAGAATACACCATGTAGCACCACCATAGATGCACACTTGTCTCGATGAATCTTGGAGTGTATATTTGCAGTACTTCTTGTTTTTCAACCATTATTTTATATAATTCTGGATTCCAGTGCTGAAGAGGTGGATAATTTTTGTTTATGAACATCAAACAAAATAGGCGGTAGGTACAGTAGGAACAGGAAGAGATGATCTAAGATCTGTATAGATCTCCACGTACAAAACTTAGGCACCCATATGCCGTATGGCTCCTTGCAGACAAAATTTTCATTTCCCCATACGATTAATTAAAAAAAATTGTAGGTTCCATACGATATATGGCCTCGTGTGGCCTCCATGACAGCACTGGGGTCAGTTAGTTTAGGCACTTTTACACCTTGTATATACAATCAAATGCATCTCCACAAAAAAATTCCTTATAAATTGAACGGTTTTCACTTCAGAAATCACAGGAACCGCTTCACCCAGGTAAGTAGTTAGCAGTTAATCATTTCAAAGCTCTTGTTATATTATGAAATAGCATCACACAATGCTGCCAAAATAAATGTTCCCAGTGTTAAAATTACAGAGTGTAAATTTCGCTTAGGACAGTTTTTGCTCTGGAAAATTAAAGGAAACAAACAGTATATCAAACCAGCAGCTGAGACACAAAGCACCTGAAATTCGAAAGTGGTTAAAAATTTTTATATTTCGTTCTTTCTTATTTACCAGCAACAGAAGTACCGATATCAGATTTTTTGCAGAGCTAATATCAGAGGCCCCTCCTATTAGAGAATGTTTTGAATATTATTATATTCTGGAAAACTACATTGGCACATCAACCTCCCCTAACCCCGCCTGAATTCTGGGCTGAAGCACGAAAATTTCGAAATGTACAAACTACAGATGCGGCAGAATATTACCACAATGGTCTTCAGCAAGAATTTTGTAAGACATATCCAAATATCTTCATGGTCATTATATGTATTAAAATAAAACATATACTACATGTGAAGTACCTACTAAAAATGAGAGAAATAGAAATGGGAAGGACAATAAAAAAAAGTGGAATGGACAAACACTAAGAAACTATTCATCTTGAATCAGTATGAACAATAGGACACTTTTTTTTGGTGTTAGTGGTATAGAATATGAAATTAAGTTGCATCAATAAGTTTTTCGAGTTTAGCATTACTTTAAGTATTTATTGTCCCCCTGTTGGAAAGATGGAATTACTTTGTTTGAAACTTGATGAAATTTTATTGTACCTTAACTCAATTTATTAAGGTACAATAAAATTCAAAATAATAACTGCAGGCCATTTTAAAATAAATCTGTTGGATGTACATGAATTATTTCTTAATTTATTAGGACCATAAAGGTATTGTTACAAGCGATAGATTGAATAATTTTTATCGTAATAATTTAATGTAGGATGATTATTTCGGGAATTGTTATGCTCTAAATTGTGAGGATATTTTAATACTTTTTTAAAATATAAATTTGGAATATGTTTCCAGTTAGTAAAGAGTAATTCAGAGAGACAGAGGTCTCAAGCATATTTATTGACACATGCCAGAATTATTAAATATGAAAAAAGAGTTCTTGCACTAACATACTGTTTATAAAGTAACCAAATCTTAAGAAATACAGTATATGTACTGGTATTCTATATAAAGGCATAGGAGTGAATATAAATCTGTTTTAAAGAATTCCTGTTTAATATTCCTGCTATAGGAACATGACAAAATAAATACAACGCAGCATGGAAGCTAATTCAACTCTTATCGAGTATTGTTGATGAGATGTGTTATGAAGGTAGACCGAATCATTCAATATAAATGTACAAATAGGACGAATAATAATAGATTAATTTCAGTGTATGTAGTATCAAAACTGAAAGTGGTAACTAGTCTATGAATGATGTCTTAACAAGTATAAATAAAATGGACTCTTGACAAGAGACACACATTTGGCTACAGTAATAACTAGGACTTCAAGGAATTTATGGTAGCTCACCTGTCAGGCAAAACTCTGAATAGTCAGCATTGTCGAACTATAGAAGCGCGATTAAAAAGTATTTTTTTCCCCACCCATTACATATGATTGCTTTTTTCAAGTCCCGGTAATAACATTATTAAATTAATTATCCCACATATTTGGGTGGTGCCTTTCTTTGTTTCTGACATAATTTATGAGAGTTTCTCTTTTACACTTCAATAGAGAAATATAACTTTCAGTGGACAATGAACGTGTAACTCTAATGGAACTCTAAGAACCAGAGCATTAATGTTTTCTTCTTTTCTTTCATGCCCTTTAGTTTTTGTTGCAGATAATATCATGCTATTGGATAATTATACATGCACCTTTCTAATAAAATTGGCATATATTTCACTGGTCTCAGAAGTAAAATTAAATGTATAATAGCTTCTCGGTGCAAAATATTTACTGAAAATTATTGTAGGATTTGAATAGAAATGTCACTTCTCAGGCAAGGTTATTCGTGGATGACTGTATAATATACAGAAAAAATTAGTGATAAATCTTATATCACCGCCTTGCAAAACTAGCTTGACGTTATTGAAAACTGGACTACAACAAATAAAATTAAAATCAATGTGAGCAAAAGTAAATCAATATGTATCCTTCTGTAAAACACAAAATTAAATTCGTCTCATATACCAATTAAATGGATCACCAGTGTCACAAGTAAACACTTAGGTACTGTATATATTTTAGTAACAAACTGGTTGAAATAAGTCACTAATATTACAAGGATAGCCTGGAAAACACTACATTTCTTTATGCGTATTCTTAAGAAAGCTAACTGAAAGTCAAAAGAATTAATGTACATAACCCATGTTCGGTCCACTGCTGTGGAGTAATGGTAGGCACATCTGACCGTGAAATGAGTGGGCCCGGGTTCAAATCCTGATTGGGGCAAGTTACCTGGTTGAGGTTTTTTCCGAGGTTTTCCCCAATTGTAAGGCGAATATCATGTAATCTATGGCGAATCCTCAACCTCATCACGCCAAATATCATTTCACTATCATCAATTCCATCGAGGCTAAATAACCTAGTAGTTGATACAACATCGTTAAATAATCAATTTAAAAAAAGGGTCAGATAAGCAGAGGAAGTTACAAAAGCTTGTAGTGGCGAAGAATTTAAAGCGTCTGTGTTGTTAAAAAAAGGGAAGTACTACAAATGGCAGAAAAAGTGGATAGCCTATATTGATGTATTTGTTACGTGACATTACACAGGAGATATCACCACATATAGTTGTAAACAACCGTGGATATTTTAAATCTGAAAGTGTACTTTAGTGTAATTTTTTTTATTGGGTTATTTTACGACGCTGTATCAACATCTAAATTATTTAGCGTCTGAATGATATGAAGGTGATAATGCCGGTGAAATGAGTCCGGGGTCCAGCACCGAAAGTTACCGAGCATTTGCTCGTATTGGGTTGAGGGAAAACCCCAGAAAAAACCTCAACCAGGTAACTTGCCCCGACCGGGATTCGAACCCGGGCCACCTCGTTTCGCAGTCAGACGCGCTGACCGTTACTCCACAGGTGTGGACACTTTAGTGTAATCAAGTGTTGCTTTGTATAATAAGAACTGTAGGCACAGTGTATACGGTAAATCTCTATATGCATTTGAAAAGATTAGTAATCAACTTGACAGAAATGTTCGTGTGTCACAATATAATTTGTAATATTTTATTTGTTAATGGCACTGTTATTTTTATTAAAGTATGCGATTTAGCAGTTACATATACTTCACAAATGTCTTAATTGTTTCAAAAACAACTAAATGCATTTATGACATTTGGCACAATAATATGAACAGTTTCCATTTTGGTAATAAATTAAGTGGCAAGAAAATGTTCATGTGTCACACCATATAATATTTAATATTTTTTACATTATTAATTATTCCTTGTCATTATGATTTTCTGTTTATATTTTGGAATGCTTACGTTAAAAAACAGTGATGTGTCTTTCATGAACTCCTAAGTATTTGATTAAGTATCCTGTGAAGATCATAGTTACTTCGAAAATGTTACGTGTGTGACTATGGAATGACCCATCAGTATTGTTAGTATTGTTACAAATTACAAAACCTGAAACTGTTAGAATGGGATCAGGAGTAGTGACAAAAAATGTAATGTTGTAGGCCTACATCAACATGACTATTTTAATCCAGTTTCTAATAGTTTTTAAGGTTTGAAGGCCTTTTGAGGTAGCCTAAACAGTATTGAACATGTGAGGGAAGGGCTATTTCTTGGTAATGGATTAGGCCTGTATATTTTATAATATTATTAACTATATATTGTTAAAGTACCTAGTAAATATCGTAATATGTATATTATATAATACTGTAAACGAGACAATATCACAGGCTGCAAACTAGATTATTCTTGTTTTGTATAATTATACGAACATGTCTGAAATAAACAAGACTACCATTGGTTAGGTTAGGATAGGATTACTTATATATTGTAATCAGGCTATATGCACAAATTTTCCAATATACTACTATCATAACTAAATAGGTAATGTTAACATTAATTTTCATAAGTTTTTGTGGTGCAAATTAAAATAATTCAAAGTAAAGTATAACAAAACTCCGACAAAATTATAATTATGAACGTCAAATTCTCTTATTTCATATATTTTTCAGTGTTTAGTCCCTTATTTCCCATTGTTCTTTGGATTTATCATTAGTGAAATATCAATTAACGGATAAATTATGTTATACACTCAGTTGATAATATAAATAATATTCACGACAAATATATAAAAACAGAAGAGATAACGAATCATAATTTAGCCGACCGATAACTTTAAAACATGGTCTAAAAATTCTAGGTAGATTGGCTTTGCGCGAGACTCTGCATTGTATTCTAGTCAATACAAAGGCGTACTTTATCTTATCTCTCCGCTTCGCCCACGTGACAACTATAATTAGAACTCCCTCGTTCCGAACTTGCCTAGGTCATATAGGCCAATAATATTTATCCATGGTCATCAATTGTCGACAGTACATACCGTTGCTTACGAGAATATCAGGTAAGCAAGAAATAATCGATTTAGACCGACCAGACCGGTTCAGAGTTCGTGTCTCGTGATGGTGTTGGTCATTGTGCCATCTGTTGACGATTATTGAACTACATCAATCCGGCCTCGACTGCAAACCCTAAAGCCTATATAAAGGAGCTATCTGTTAGTATATATGATCTAGGGCCAAAGTAACTTATTGGGTCTTCGTACTGATTTTATAAACGACAATTTTCAATCGATCATGCTTATTCAGGTATCTACATTTTGATAATTTATTTCTTGCATGAGACACACGTATTCTTTTACTTGCATTTGTTATTTATATCAGCATACAAGTAGGCAATTTATAATTTCTCATATTTTGTTTTTCTCTTATTCCCCAAAACCAGTTCATATTTTGAAATATTCTCACGTTATTGTTGTTTGTTTAGTCATCAATCCGAAGACAGGTCTCAACCTCACAAGTGTTATCAAAAGGCACAACTAAAGAAGCAAACAAGCAAGAATAAAGTGGGGTAGGGTGGCCAGTTCCTTTCCCCCTCCATTGTATACATCGCCGACTAGCTGCATATTACATTAATCAGACTTCAAATGTAGCCTATAGGCCTACTAACAAATTGTTCTTCCTCTGACACATATCGTCACGTGAGATGTACTTCCTGATCAACCAGAGCCTAAATCAGGTTATATATATTTTTTTTTGGTAGGTTATTTTACGACGCTTTATCAACATCTTAGGTTATTTAGCGTCTGAATGAGATGAAGGTGATAATGCCGGTGAAATGAATCCGGGGTCCACCACCAAAAGTTACCCAGCATTTGCTCATATTGGGTTGAGGGAAAACCCCGGAAAGAACCTCAACCAGGTAATTTTCCCCGACCGGGAATCGAACCCGGGCCACCTGGTTTCGCGGTCAGACGCGCTAACCTTTACCCCACAGGTGTGGACCAGGTTATATTATATGTTATTTTATATCATATATCATATCATATCGTATCATATCATATATCATATCATATTATGTCATATCATATCGTATCGTATCATATATCATAATATCATATCATATCATATCATATCATATCATAACATATCATATCATATCATATCATATCATATCATATCATATCATATATCATATCATATCACACCATATCATCGCACCACACCACATACATCATTTATCATATCATATATTACAATAATTAAAAGCTCATGAATGTGATAATTTGTAATTTATGCTTAGGAAAATAATTCGGTTTATTTGTTTTCTTGGATTACAGGACAGTTGGTACAATCCATATTGTCCAATAACAGTAATGGTCAGCAGCAAAGCGTCAGCATGTAAAGCTGAAAACCCGGGTTCGAGTCCCGGTGCCGGAAAGAAATTTTCTCTGTTCTATCCATCCTACATCATATAGTAACGCAGAATTCCTGCACAGAAATATCATATGTAGGCCTCCTTCTGTACATCATAATAATATGATATGCGTAAGTAATCATTTAGTGATTCAAGACGGCGCCTATCCCGTCAGATCCCGGTCACTCAGTCAGTCGTAATGAGTGCACCTCTGTACATAGTGTGTGCTACTGTTACATATTCCGTGACACACAGTACATGAGGGTAGGCCACCAAAGGGAAAACTAAGAGGATGCGATCCGGCATCGGAACTGGAATCCGGTGTGGCTTAGTGGATAAAGCGTCAGCCGTCAGCACGTAGAGTTGAAAAATCGGGTTCGAGTCCCGGTGCCGGAGAGAATTTTTCTCTATTCTATCCATCTTTCATCATATGGTAACGCAGAATTCCTATACGGAAATATCATATATACTTCCGTACCGGTATATCATAATAATATAAATTTTGAGTTGTTTCTATTTTTAACTGGTCCGTCTCGATATGTGTGTGTTTTTCAAAAGACCAAAAAATATACTCTAACAAATGTATTTGGACCTTTTTATTGGACCATATGCATTGTACCTAATGTACTGCACCGATCATGTGCATTGTACCAAATGTCTCTGGACATTTTTATCATTGGGCCATATACGTTGTACCAAAAGTCTCTTGACTCTTTTTAGCATTTAGCAGTGCACCAAATATCTTTAAATGGTTTTCTTGGCATCTATATAGTAGAGTACTAATATGGACTGGATGAGTGTTAATGTAACCCTCTCGGAATAGGTCCGTTGCAACATAAGATCTCAACATTCAGTTGGTTTTCAGTATGTTATAGAATGCGGGTATTTCGTTGCTGTCGCGCTATGAACAGTTTTCGCGCGGCTAGTGTTTAAAGAACATTCTGAAGAATGCACACTGTTTAAGCCCGGCTAAAGAAGTAAACATAGTACGCACAATTGACAATGGCGAATAATATTGCTGCAAATGCGTTCTTAATGTTTTCTTAAAAATATACCGGTAGCACAGCAAAGTTCATAGTTGAAAATTTGTACTATTTCCCTTCAAGCAGTCACATCCGAAGTGTGAAAATTAATCTTGTAAACGCTGGCTCTTAGATTTGCCTACTACAGGGACATCATTTTATTTTTACTTCAATTTTTATTGTACCTGTACTTCACTCCCACCCCTTCTACTAATGAAGTTCAACCGTCCTCCACACAGATCCAAGACCGTATATACAGTCATAGTAGCCTTACAGTCATAGTAAACAGTATGTTCCAAAAATATGTTCGCATTTTCCAGTGACGAAAGAGCTTTCAATATTGAATCATTTTCTCACAGGTACTGTCGTCCGTTTGCCTATGTCGCATCCCGGTTTCCCCCACCAGCTTGTATTCGCCAGCTAGTGGCTGGGCTGTCTTAGCTCTTTTCTGAAAACATTAATTTCTGTTGGGAATTGGACGTCTACGTAATATTATACAACTGTTTAAAATAACTAAAATAAAAGGGCCTCGTTAAGTAATTAACTGCCACATGATTTCCTCCCTTTCTACGACCCTACGACATATACAACTTGGACGGACAGTAGATAGTATGTCTGAGTAATTTTATCTTTTCGGATCGGGTAGAAGTGAAGATTGAATTTACAGTACGTAAGGTACTCTTTTATAGAGTAAGGTACAGAATTATTTCAACATGAGATACCAGTACGAAGGACGAAACTGGTAATTAGGATTGGGTACAATAGTCTATAGTGCGATAATATGCACATTAGAACTGAAGCCTGTATCGAAATGAATGGTCACCATTTTAAAAAAGTGTTTAAATATCCATATTATGATTATTTTTCAATTTAATTTCATTCTATATATTGTACGTTAATGTGCTGTAGGCAGTATAATATACACTGCATAATGAATACGTCCACATGGACAGCTCAGTTCGTGAGTAAAAACACTCATTGTGAATACTGTACTATATTTTGATTAAACAAATACCTAATGAAAATGATCAAACTCAAAAGCGCGATATTTCCTAGTTTACGTAAATGGATGAACTACTTTTGTGCGAGATCGTGCGTATTTGCTTGGTTTCCGCACAAAACCAATCCGCGGAAAGTCTAAAATTCCACATTCAGTATTCCCAACCTAACACACATAACAATTTCCCTCTTCTTACCGCTTAAGTGACACATTGATTTTACTGCTTTAGGCTTTTAACACATTATTTTTAGAGACGTTCAATATAGTAATAATTATAAATTGGAAACTTACCACTGCAATTTCACCTAAATTGCACTGTTTATTATTGTTTTTAAATATTTGCAAAAATTAAGTAAACTCTACAACTCCACTAAAGTTACTGCATTCGTGATGCAAGTAACATTAAGGAAGGCGTGAAAAAATCAACAAGATTCCAGACTCATCATAGACTGGGGGAAAAAAAAGACAGACGTATATCACGGCCTGCTGAAGTATAGTAAACACAGAAAACATTTTTAAACAACAATGTTGAAGATAGATATTTTTGTTTTGCAAATTTGCCGTCATTGAACAGAAACCAAGATGGAGATTTCATTGCAACTAATTAGAAATTCCTCTTTCAGGTATGTAATAAACGATCTTCGCACAAAATAATGTACGATACACGAGCGGTATGTTTTCTTTCAATTCTCGGAAATTAAAAAATCTCAAGTACGTTTCGCTTTTCCAAACTTTTCCTCGAACATGAAAACTTCAACATACCGCTCTTGTAACGCATATTACTATTCTTCCCTCCTATACCTAGTAAAGTGATTTGTTTGTATATTACGCCAGTATCATCGAACTCCAGTCGTGGAAGAGGGTAGCAAACGGCGTTGATCCAGAGGTATGTTAGTAAAAATAAAATGATGTCCCTGTAGTAAATGTCGCAGATCATATCGGAGAGTGCAATAATATTTCAGTAACTTATTCAAACTCTCTTTTGTTGCTGAAATTTATATTTAAATTTTATCACTAAACATGAACCACTTCAAGAAATTCACACGCGTAATGCAGTTTAATCACCTCTAGGCATGATTTATAAACTCAGACTTTAGGCTACACTAAAATAAAAGCACAGGTCAGACGCTTCTAAATATGAATTGCGAAAGTTCAAACCAGAACTGAACAGCAGCTCAGTGGTCTCTCAAGATAGAGGAGGTCTACACACAAAGATTAAAAGCTTTTAAAACCTAATATCCGGGCCTCTCTGACCGACATTCTTGGGAGTGTTGCTCAACTTCTAACACGCGATTACTCTCGGCCGAGCGACGGCAAGATAAAATCTCCTTGTAAACCAAATTAAAAATGAATTTGCAAAAATGATCATAAATAATAAGCACCAGCAGAATTTATAATCCATAAATGTGAAGATCTACAGAGTACATTCTTTGTTCAGATCATAACAGACCCTAGGGTATAATGAATGTAAGGAAAGAAGAAATTGTGTTACGTAAAAAAGTTTAACAGTTGTTACTGTAAACTAAATTTTAACTTATGTATCATAAACTTCTGACAAAAATTACGGGTATAAAATAAAAACTTCCAGAAATTACTGGACACAACTTAATACAAATTTATCCGTTTAAAATGCAATCGTTAAGAGCAATCAATGATCTTCTTCTTCGCAGGTGTGCTTTCTAAAACTTCAAACAGAATTTACTGAAGTAGCTTAACAATAGTACATGGCTATACAAGTTTCGTAATTGCGCTATTACAGAATAAAGGAAAAGTTCTGTAATGCACTTACCACGTGTATTGAATACTACAGAGTCTGCCAAAAAATATATATATAAACTCTTTAGTAGTAGTAGTATTTATTTATTTAACCTTGTAGAGATAAGGCCGTCAGGCCTTCTCTGCCCCTCTACCAGGAGATTCCAACTATAATATGAAGAATAAATTTACAATTAGTATTAGATTTACAAATGCAATTGCAAATAACATTACAATATTAAATTTACAATTAAAATTACAATAAAAATCAAAGTATGAGAAGATTACCTGACTAATGAAAGATAGATAAGTTATCATAGAAAAACAAAGAATATTTCATATTTACTGGATTACAAATTAAACCTAGAATAACAAAATTGTATAGTGATGAAATTATCGGATATTGAAATATTTTGTGATAGATTAAGGAAACTATTTACAAGAAATCAATTATTGACCAAGTGCCTAGTTAGTTTGCATTTGAATTCAATTTTATTTCGAAAGTCCCTGATCCTAGCAGGTAGCGAATTCCAGAGTCTTGACAGGGCTATTGTGAAAGAGGATGAGTATGAGGATGTGCGATGAGATGGTATTGTTAGTATTGTTTCATGACGAGAGCGTGTTCAGATTGTGGTGGGAAGAAAGGTAAGTGAAGCGAAACGACAGGTACGAAGGAATAGAAGAGTTCAAACGAAAACTATTTATTATGTATTCTTTTACATTTAAATACTGATCACACATGTAGTACTGTCTTCAGTTAAGCACATGGTTACAGACCGATTGTTTAGTCCTGACAGCTCAGGGACGCGAAAGAGGGGAAGTAATAGGAGTAGTGGGGAGAGCTCCGGAGTAGAGATAAGGGCGAGCAGTCGATAAAGGAGTGCAGAACAGCTTAATTGTACTAGAAACGTAACGCTCTACCGCACGCATGATATCCGATCGCTTCGAAAGCAAGCGAGTAACTAGCCCAAACACTCCTTGACGTAACTAAATGGACTCGCCTGCCCAAGCGCACATCTCCGGCAACTGTCAGGACTAAATAATCGTACTGTACTTCAGATGTTCAAAATGTTCGCCGTTGTCGCCCAGACACATAACACAACGAAGAGAGGTCGCCGCAGCTAAGTCGGTCAGTGTTTCAATGCCGCTGCACATGTCGCTGTAATCTCCTGGCGAAGATCCTCCAGCGTGCACGGCTTAAGTCAATAGACTTGATCTTTCACAGTTCCCCACAAGAAAAAATCCATAGGTATACCAAAAGAGCACGATCCTCCAAAAACACATTTACATTGTACTGCATTTTTTGTTAAAAATTCGTCGTCGTCATAGTCTAAAGAAGGACAACTCTTATACCTAGAATTATTGTACAGTCTCATCCGTTTGGGTATGGATAATATTAATTTATTATAAAGCAATTACGATGGTAGGAAAAATTTCTTGCTGGTTATATTATGATTAAAAGATGGGAGTTTCTATATATGACAATCAACAATCCATTATCTGAAAGGACAAATGAAAATTGTAGATGATTAAAATGGCTACTACAAATCAAGAGCGGGCACAATGTGTTCTTTGGTATGCTAAATTTGAGAGTGTTAAAAGAGTTCAGAGGAAATTTCGATGTAAGCATGGTGTGCGTAATATACCTAAATACGATTCCATAATGTTGTGGTATCGAACATTTGTAGAAACAGGTTCTGTGTTTAAAAACATGCAGGAGATCGCAGGCGAAACCCAGTACGAGAAGCAGCTATCTCTCGGCTTGGTTCCCAAACTCCACAGATCTAACCCCTCCTGAATTCTTCGTGTGGGATTTTGTTAAAGACATTGTCTATTGACAGAAACCCAGGAATATTCATGATCTGAGATTAAAATTTACTCAAGCTTTTCAACAAATCACCCCTCTTATGTTACAACGGAAATGGGCTGAACTGCACAACCGTTATGAGTTGTGCAGGATACACAATGGGAGTCATGTTGAGCTCTGAGGAATCTCCCATCTTTCAGTGTTATATGCACAAAGTTTCAACAAATAAAGTTCAGTAGTAAATGTTTTACGGTGTTTTTATTTTATCCATACCCAAACTGATCATCCTGTAGTTGTCTTGTGCTATAAAACTCTGATGTTCCTTTACTTTAAACCCGGTTTTGGGTCTTCAACAGACTCGTCTTCCGTTTGATCTATAATGAAGAGCAATTTCAGCTGCTTGTATTTTTTATTCATCTTGGGTAGACGTTATCCAAGTTTCGCGTCTGTAAGTTATTTTGAGTACTGCTGTACTTGCTCCATGTATAGAAAGTTACTACAACAAACCTTGAATTAACCGGAATCGAACTTAGGAATATCCATGGCAACGCCATATTCTGACGTCACGTGGGTCACACATCGAACTGCGTCAGCAGAGAGAAAGAAAATAAACAAGAGACAAAGTGCGAAGACAAAGGCGAGGTGAAGGGAAATATTATAATAACAGTGGCGAGGGAGATGCAGAGGAGATAACGAAGAACAGTGACGAAAAGGGATGAAGACGGAGATGTAGATAAAAATGAGCTTAAGGGAAAGAGCCCTGACACAGCGGGGTGGGGTGACAAACCGCTCTGAAGGGAGAACGGACGCAGGGATGCCCAAAACAGTCAACTATTGTTTACTATTAGTCTAATTTGGTCATTCAAGAGACAAAAATAATATCTGAAAACTTAATGCAACGGTAGTGACTAATTTAATAATTGTTAACATATTTATTAATTCCTTGGCTACGTTATCTTCATCACGAGAGATTAGAATTGAGATAATACAGCCAAACGCAAGTAACAAACTGCCAGATGTATATCTGTCTTCCGAGAGATTTATACAACAATCAACTTCTACTTCATGTTCACGTGCCTCAGCATAGATGAACGATCATCCATCCAATATGTGGCTAATGTGTGGTCAGCCTTTATAGCTAATTTTTGATTTCGCTACCGACTATAGCTCCCCAAATTCATTACGATACTCAGTCAGAACCGGTGACATAGGCTATACTGGCTGAAATTTCATGACAAAATTTCCTCTCATGAGATCTCGAATCACGCTCATTCAGTATCTGTAGATTAATTTATGATGCTTTAGGCTACTGCAGTGCAGAACTCGCAAAATATCTATATAATAATAATAATAATAATAATAATAATAATAATAATAATAATAATAATTACCGTATACAAATTATTATTACTCCTTTTGATCCAAAATATGGTATAGAAAGAGGTCATTCATTGTTCCAAAATATGGTATATATTTGTTAAAGTTCACAGTAATATAATGTAACTTTAATACATCTTCAACATACTTATTTGTTTGATACATTAACATAAGGAAAACGTAAAAATAAGGTACATTTCATTCTGTGTGATGTCAAATTAATAAAAGAAAAAACAAACATTGCTTTGATAGAGGCCAATTAACATAAAAAGTGCAATAAACTACAACCATTTTTGTACGACTGTTGAGCCTTAGATGTTCTATTCAACATTGACTGGGTTGGCGTTACATTTTACGCAACAGGAACACCACAGCAGGTGCCCATTTGATTTCTGTTCATAATGAACTATTTAATATTATAGTCTGATGCACTGCAGAAGATTATAATCATTCACAACTGCACTGTCTGATAGTTCTTCCACTACTGAACAGAATACCACACAGCGAAACATTTCGTGCACGCATGCGCAATAATCAAACTTGATTTGCTTCTTACTGTACCATATTTTGAAACGGAGTATAATTTTATTATTATTATTATTATTATTATTATTATTATTATTATTATCATTATTGTATGTTTGCTATAATTATGTGGAAAATCCGATAATTTTACACCATAATTCTAGAATTGTGTGTTTGAAGTTTGGCAACGCTACTCCCACGTACCAGTAACGTTAGATCTGCGATCCTCAACCGTTGCATACATCGCGGGGAGATGGACGAAATTCTGTTGCCAAGGATTAAACCTTGGACTGAAGGGTATTTAGCTACCTTAACCTTACATGAATTACTGGGTGCAGGAGACTTATCCCTTCCCCGCCTTGCGCATCTGCCACCAAAATTGAAAGTTCATGGACTGCTCAAACTGAATGATAGCATGCATTACAAGTGTTTGTGGCCGAGAGAGATTTCATCACGGATGGAGGAAGGAAGCCAGGAAATGCAGTGGCGATATTAAATAAAGAGATCGAAGCGAAGAGGGAAAAAGTCGAACCCGGGAGGAGCGAGCGCTGAGCTGAATATAAAGGAAGCGCCAGATTATCCCGCGGCGCAAAATAGATTTGCGGGTCATCACAATTTCGGCTACGCCAAAGCCCTCGTGATTCCCGGGCGCTCTGAACCACACACTGTCTCTTGTAAGAGGCGGCGGCTTATGCGTAGCTATTCTACCTTCTGAAAGATGAAATTCTATGACTCCAGGAGGCCTTGCTTCAAAACAAATTCCTAAAGGGGGAAATAAATGATTCCAGGAAGCTCTGATTCACACGTAGACTGGTGAAGGAGGAAACTGATTCCCTTATGAACGCACTGCCGTCTTGTACGAGTATAAAATAGACAACATAATTTCAAGAGGCCTTGAATAAATTACATTAAACAAAAGAAATCTCAGCACGCTTCTATCTTAGACATGGTAGCAGGAGGCCTTGAATCACGTAGGATCACATGAAGGAAGAAGCAACTTGTTTCCAGAAGGTCTTGGTGGGGCTATATTTTCTTTTCTTCTTTTTTTACGTTACTAGCTGCTATTATGTGTTGAGAACATGTGTATGTAAATTAAAATAGTAATATACCTTCCTAAAGTCTTTATTTTCGCATTAAATCAACGTCGGTGTCTGTTTGACACGACTCTTTTAATTAATTTTATACTTATTTTTAAATAAACATATCTCTGAAACTATTAAATCTACATTTATGAACTTATGCTCATTTGATAAATTTAATGGGTTACTTTACGAAGGTGATAATGCCGGTGAAATGAGTCCGAGGTCCAACACCGATAGTTACCCAGTATTTTCTCATATTGGGTTGAAGAAAAACCCCGAAAGAAACTTAACCAGGTAACTTTCCCCAGCCGGGATTCGAACCCGGGCCCATGATTTCGCTGTCAGACGCGCTAACTGTTACTCCACAGGTATGGACTCATCTGATAGGGGAAAAACAGTTATTGAGAAAATAAAAAAAATGATAACCGAAGAATCTAGCCCTAATCACATTATTACACAGTCTCCTGAAGAAGGTGAATGGCTTTGGAAGCCTTGATTTACATGTAGCCTATTATAATGGTAATTATCATGATTTCAGAAGGACTTCAATTACAGATCCTGAAAGGAAAACGAATATATTACTAGGGGGCTTTGAAATCATATGTAGTAACATTCTGAAAAAGGAATTAACATGATTCCAGAAGGTCTTAAATTAATACAGAGCTTCATGAAAGGTAAATAAGTATGATTGCTGAATATGAATGAATAAACACATTGCACAAGTTGTTCCCTAATAGTAGAAATATTTTAGCCATCAGCTGCATCAAGCTACGGTGTCATGTGCACAAAATTGAAGACAAATGACTGCTCATCCCGTCGCGGTCCTTGGGTTGAGTCGCGCCCTCAAGTGCTCTCGGGTGGCCGCCCTTCTCTTGTTTTTTCATTCATTTTTTTCACTTTCATCTCCTTTGTTTTCCTTATGTATAACTTTCTTCTGGGCGCCATGTGCTGACTTGGCAAAGACAAATGACGTGTGCGAAACGCATCTTTACGTAAAAGAGAAAACTTCCTGTCATGAAACTGGAGACGCAAATAATGGTTCGCAAACCTGAGGTCAAGAAAAAACAGAATTCCTTCGTGACGTTTGTAGGGGATGACTTCTCTTTTCTTTTTATTTCTATCTTATTCATATGCCTTCTTTAAAATGTAAATATTTGGTAATTTATCTTCCCAAGTGATTCTTAAATTCCTGAATTAGAATTTTACAATTTTCGATTTGGTATAAAAATTCACTCCAGAAAATTTCTCATAAATATTTTCTCTATTTGAATGTTTAAGTGATAGTGGTTCATTAATATTTATTTATTTATTGATTTATTGATCTATTGATTTATTTATTGATTTATTGAACTATTGATTTATTTATTGATTTATATTTAAATTGCTGTACAACAGCCAGAGGCCAATAATAGTTCACAATTTCACAACAAGAACATTAATAATGATAGAAATTACAATAAAAGTACATAGAAATAGTTTTTAAAATAATGACAATTAAAATAATAATGAATCGCACTTTTTAGAAAGGAACTAAGTCAAAATTTATAATTTTTATTTCTTCTGACGAAATGATTAATACTTCCAAGACGCAAAGATAAACAAAGGAAGGAACTTAAACAAACCTTTCCCTGTATCTCTAACATCAAGTTGATGTTTATATTACGGCACTGGTACACTGGTATTTATTCATGAAAGTAAGTTCTTTTGCTCTCCTGAAAAATAGAACTTTTTGACTTAGTTCCTTTCTAAAAAGTGCGATTCTAATTGTAGTTAAAAATGAAAGGATGGGAACATATAAATGAATATAACACAAATTATGTAAAAGATAACGAGAATAATATTATAATGCATACCTAAACAAAAGACATAAATTAATAACAGACATAAAACTCCAAAAGTATATATTACACATTAAATGGATCCAAGTTCATTCCATGCAAATTAGCATATGTTATATATCTGCAGACCGGAGAGAGAGATTTAGAATTTCTGTTATAAAAAATGTATGAAATCTTAAACATTTAGCAGGAATAAGAAGGATTCACAATCAATATCACCCTTAATGACTTTACAAAAAATAAATAATCAAGATCTTGACGTCTGGCAAATAAACTACAGCAATTGAAATATTTGCAGTTAACCTCATGTTGATAATCATCAGAATTAGGTAAAAAATCTATAAGAACATAAGGAAATAAATTTTCTTTTAATATTCTCCAATTTAGCCGTGTCAGTGGAAGTGGAAGTAATGGAATTCTATGCAACAGATGCATATTCAAGCTTCGATCTAACCAACTTATAGTATACAATTAATAAGCAATAATAATAATAATAATAATAATAATAATAATAATAATAATAATAATAATAATAATAATAATAATAATAATAATAATAACAATAATTTTATTTATTTATTGATTGATCTTTATATTAACAATAATAATAACAATAATAATTTTATTTATTTATTGATATTTATAATAGTAATAATAATAATAATAATAATAATGACTAAGTACATGATTATGTCTCGTGACCAGAATATTGTACGAAATGGAACTATAAAAATTGGAGATTTATCCTTCGAAGAGGTGGAAAAATTAAAATATCTTGGAGCAACAGTAACAAACATAAATGATACTCAGGAGAAAATTAAACACAGAATAAATAGGCCTTTGGGAAATGCGTGTTATTATTCGGTTGAGAAGCTTCGGTTGTTCTGTATGGCTGCGAAACTTGGACTCTCACTTTGGGAGAGGAACATACGTTAAGGGTGTTTGAAAATAAGGTGCTTAGGAAAATATTTGGGACTAAGAGGGATAAAATTACAGAAGAATGGAAAAAAGTTACACAACGCAGAGCTGCACGCATTGTATTCTTCACTTGACATAATTAGGAACATTAAATTCAGACGTCTGAGATGGGCAGGGCATGTAGCACATATGGGCGAATCCAGAAATGCATATAGTGTGTTAGTTGGGAGGCCGAAGGGAAAAAGACCTTTGGGGAGGCCGAGACGTAGATGGGAAGGTAATATTAAAATGGATTTGAGAGAGGTGGGTTATGATGGTAGAGACTGGATTAATCTTGCTCGGGATAGGGACCAATGGCAGGCTTATGTGAGGGCGGCAATGAATCTCCGGGTTCCTTAAAAGCCAGTAAGTAAGTAAGTAAGTAAGTAAGTAAGTAAGTAAGTAAGTAAGTAAGTAAGTAAGTAAGTAAGTAATAATAATAATAATAATAATAATAATAATAATAATAATAATAATAATAATAAGGTTAATTAAATACATTTTTTTAGCTGAAGAAATTGTGAAACACTGATAATGTTGACAGTAATAATTTCTTCTCCATCAATGTGTCTTGGAAGTAGTAATCATTTGGCTAATGAAAACAAAAATGGCAAATTTTGACTTAGTCCCTTTCTAAAAAAGTGCGATTCAATTATAGTGAGGATGTTGATTATGCTAATGGCAACGTAATTTTTACTTGCCAAGACAAACCCGTAGCTGACTGTTTCTCACCGAAAGCAACGTGTTTCAGCCGCTACAGGTGCTCTCATGTTTGCAGTGAACTTTGCTTTCCGTTATTATCATCATTCCACAACTGCTCCATTATGGGCATATCGTAACTCAATTATGTGTAAATAGATGATCATACACAATGAATGAAGAATGATCTGTCTACCTGGCTGCGGATTCCTGTTTAATAACACTAGTCCATCACTGATTCGCTCTCTCGCCGAGTTTATAGAGTGGCGGCAAGGGGTACGTCCCCTCCGCACGCCCCACAGTGCATCTCTAAACCACGAGGCCGTATATCTACGTCTGTCCGTCTGTCCACATCTGTTTTCGACGGGTGTTACACTGTAAGGGCGATCGATCACTTCGTCATAATGCGCCCATGCGACCAATTACAAACACGTGCTACGAGACACGGTGCATACCCACCTGGCACGAGCCGCCACTGAAAAATATCTTGTTGCCACAAGGACACCCTGATTTACCTTCCATTTTTGTCTTTACTCGACTTTCGAATGTAACATTTTCCACCCCTTGTTGTGCTAACCTAACATTTCAGGAGTCCTACAATGTGGCCCCTCTCCGTCAGATACAAGAAAGAATACTGATATTTCTCGGATTATGGGGAATATTTCATAAGGAAAACACTCAAAAAAGAAAAATTTTTCCACGAAATTAGAAGGCACAAAAATTCTGCTGTAAGGGTCGTCATGAGTGGTCAATGAAAAATATCCTTCAAAGGGAGATATCCAATAAGAAATAAAATCATAATAGATGAAAACAATAATGCAACAAGTTTACAATCTTATTTACCTAGAATGTAATATAGGAATTGATAGCGATCAAGATATGAATATCAAAATAAAGTAGATTTTTTTACTTTACTTTGTAATTTAATGACGCTGTATCAACTACGAGGTTATTTAGCGTCGATGGGATTGGTGATAGCGAGGTGATATTTGGCAAGATGAGGCCGAGAATTCGTCACAGATTACCTGACATTTGCCTTGTGATTGAGGAACACCTCGGAAAAAATCCAACCAGGTAAGCAGCCCAAGCGGGAATCGAACCCGCGCCCGAACGCAACTCCGGATCGGCAAGCTAGCGCCTTAGCCGACCGAGCTACGGCGGTTACTAAATAAAGTAGATATAAACAAATTTGTGGAACTGTTAAGCGAATTCTGGAAAGAAAATATCACAAAAAATATTTCTAAATTCTATAAGTACTCTAATGGCTTTACCCTTCGTTACATACGGAGCAGAATATGGGACATTAACCAAGGCTTAAAAACTAACAATAAAATCCGCAGACATACATTTTTAAGATCCCGGCAGGGAAAATAACAGAAGATCAGAAGCGAAATAACAACATCAAGGAAGAATTAAATGTAATAATTACAATATGTAATAATTACAATATGTAATAGAATCAGAGCATATGAAGAAGAATGGCTGGAACATTAAAAAGAATGGAAGAAAATGTAATTCCAAAAAAACGAAAGGAAAAGGGCTCAAGGAAAACCACTGAAACGATAGAGAGACCATTTTAAACTTAAGAAGAATTTCCTTGTTTGTACATCTTGATTACACACTTTTAACACAATATATCACTTAGGAATATGGATATAATAACAAATTTCATGTGTTACAATGAAAACTGACTTGTAAATCACCAAGTGTGCTATTCATAGACATTTCGCTAGCCCGGGCTACGAGCGTGCTAAACAGGATTCATATCATATCATATCGCTAACACTGGTTTATGAACACGAACAACGTTAGTTCGCTGATCATCCACCGAAAGCCCGCGCTAAGAATGTCTATGAATACGGCCCCTAGTGACTAGTTCTAAAGATGGTTGGTACGAAGTCGAAAATAGTCAATTATGTAATTTACGAATTAATTTTCATTTTAACACTTGACAATTGTTATTATAACCATATTCATAAATTTCCTTGTAATTGGAACATGTCAACTTGGCCTTGTCTATGATGATGATGATGATGATGATGATGATGATGATGATGATGATTATACGCACGTAACTGAACATATTAATTTGTTCAAAAATTGTAATAACAATCTTGCTTCGTATAGGTGGTAGACCTAAAAGTGCCAATGTCTTGGATGTATTGCAAGATATATTCATTCCAAAATATGTTACAATTTTGTTTAAAGTATCATACTTCTCTTTGAAGGTTATCCCCTGAATTAGTCGTCAAAGTTGTCTTCGCGAACGTGCTTCCTGACCAGGCGACCGAGATTCGATTTCCGACGTGATTAATTATGAAATTTCTATTCATAGCAAGGGATTGATTGCATGTCTCTTAACCTTGTGATTTTCCTGTGCTGTTTCGACGGTAGTCGTGCGTCGTGCTGACCCGTCGTGCAGGGGAGCTCACATTGCGTCATTATTTAGTGTAGTCCGACGCATGAATGGTAACAGATGATTTGGAAATAATAACAATTATAACAAATTAATTTTGTATTTTTTTGTACTTTTTTCGACGATCATAATGTACAAGGAATCAATAGCCGAAATAAGTTCATATTTGCTGTACTTACTAGCTGTAAATATTTTTTAGTTAAGGCCCTGATATTGTAGACGAGGTTAGCACTAAAAGAACCAAAATTGTGAAATTATAACGTTTTACAGGATGGCCAAAAGTTACGATCAGGAGTATTGTTTTGCTTGGAATAATGTATGTATTTATATTTTATTTATTAAGGGAAATACAATTGACATGATTTGTAAAATGAAAAGGTGTATTTTGAATTTCATTGCTAACAATAAGGTCAGTTATCGCGTGTGAGTCGCGAGAACGTAGATTCTTCAGATTTCTCCCGTCACAGCTTTCGCTCGCAGTCATCAGTGCCATCTGTGCACGGAAAATGACGGCCAACGTACCGATAGGTTATAACGCACAAATATTTAAGTACTGTCATTTCTTGGACCCATATTGAATAGTTTTCACTTATTTATTTCAATTTTTACTATTATATTTTACCCCAACGAAAACTGAAAGATTTGCAAGATGTGACCCGATCGTGACTCTTGGGGCACTCTGTATATTTGCGTACTTTTAGCATATTTCACTGAAATGTGTTAATTAATATCTAAATTGGTGAATTACTGAATAATAGAAAATGATTAATCTTCGTGTTTGGAGTAATAATAATTGAAACTAAACCCGGAAACAGAAAGCGAGAAACTTGAAATTCTTCATACAGTCGCGGAAAATCTCGGAAAAGACCCAATATGATAATCAGCCTAACAGAGATTCGAACCCGTCTCAGCGTCGGAGAACGATTGCCACTCCAAGCCAGTGACCAAATTTATTTACTACATGACTCTACTAGCTGTTCGATTATCTGATGGCAAGGCGAAGTCATCTCACCCCAATTCAAATTGGATTCTTTTTCCCTCGCCTGTTGTGCTGGCGGAATGCTGCCCACGACTGTTCTATGGGATTCAGTCCATTTCGCACGTGCCACGCACATGCGTCGCTGTTGCACGCACCGATGCCCCACATGTCAGACATCTTGAATACGTCATTCGCTGTGCTGCAACCCCCTTCAACAAATCCATCCTCGTACAATGCACAGCCATACACGTCATCCCCCATCTCCTCCCTCTTTCAACCCTCAAAAAATAAAAAGAGAGAGAGAGAAAAAATGTACATACAAACATGCGGTACAAGGCTTCACAAATCCATCATTGTTACGTCAGAGTAGAGTGGGAAACAAAAGCAAGGTGGAGATCCCGCGGGATGCTGGGGCGGTGACTTATTCAACAACGCTGCATCAACTTGTTAAGTCTGTGATATTTCTTTAACAAAATTGAAATTGTTAATTATGAGTAAAGTGAATGCATATAATGGAATTAGGAGAGAAAAGCGAGGTATTCTATGAAAATCTAACCCATCACCGCTTTGTTTTCTTATGAGTGCCAAACCCAAGTATTCAGGAGTAGGCGCAAACTCCCTAGGTTGTCATGGTTACTTATTGCATAGAATTAACATAAAACGAAATAGATCTCCTAAAGAAAATAGCAGAGTGCACTATTTAACTGTTAATATTTTAAAGGCGATAAGAATGCTAATAAATTATGGCTAAGTGGCGAAATTACAGCAGCATAAACGGAAGTTTTTCAGCACCGTTGTCGACCGTCACAAATTTTAATTGGAGTCCGTCGGCTTAGGAACCGGGTTTCTAGCGAAGGAAACCAACACTCTAACATTATTATACGTCAAATTTAAATATTGACGAGAATAAAACCAGAGTTAAATGAAGGAATCACAGTTTTTAGTAGGTTATTTTACGACGCTTTATCAACATCTTAGGTTATTTAGCGTCTTAATGAGATGAAGGTGCTAATGCCGGTGAAATGAGTCCGGGATCCAACACCGAAAGTTTAGCATTTGCTCATATTGGGTTGAGGAAAACCCCCGGAAAAAACCTCAACCAGGCAACTTGCTCCGATTGGGAATCGAACCCTGGCCACCTAGTTTCGTGGCCAGACGCGCTAGCCGTTACTCCACAGGTGTGGACGAGTCACTGTTGGATCCTTTTAATTTCTCATTTTAAAATACACAGAGTATGTTGTTTTATATAGAGATAATGGGACAGTGTTCACAGAAATAAAAACTTTTAGTAATATTAGGCGACAGAAGAGCAGATCGAAATAAAACCGGGCCGAAACGACTCATATACAGAGTTTATGGTACGCTCTGCACCAAAATAAAACTGGTAATAGATCATGAGGAGAGATTTGAAAAATCTAATTAAGTTTTTCATCTAACATTCACCGTTTTAGAGGAAATCGTTGTGTTTCTATGAAGCATTTGGCAACATCACGGCTGCTGCAATAACTTTAAGCAAGCGCCCCCCCCCCTATGCTGTACTCAGTAACACGTGACGTGCGCGGCGTTGCAAAATGTATTTCAACGATTTTCGCTATTATTCAGTTTAAATTCATGGTTAAACGGTTCAATTTGGAAAAAAAATTCAAGACATTAACTGTTTAGATTATTTTTACCTATCTGCTTGTATAGTAATCAGCCATTTCTCTCCGGCCATTACCGCAATAGAGCGCTACAAACATTGGCCAAAGACTATTTCCAAGAGATAATAATAATAATAATAATAATAATAATAATAATAATAATAATAATAAGGAACTAACCATTAATCAACAGTGTATTCGACTGTATTTTTTCCTAATTTCAGTTAGTAAATTATTATTAACTTTCAACATTTTTCATAAACAGTTAAATATGTTACCAAATTTAAATGTAACCGCTAACACCACTGAGTCATAGTGATCGTTTTTTGTAATGATCGTCGTCGCTGGTGTGTGTTTATATTTTTAGTGGGTTATTTTACGACCCCATATCAACTGCTGTGGTTATCTAGCTTCTGAATGAGATGAAGGTGATAATGCCGGCGAAATGGGTCCAGGGTACAGCGCCGAAAGTTATCTAGCATTTGCTCTTAATGGGTTAGGGGAAAACCCTGAAAAGCCTCAACCAGCTAACTTGTCCCAATCAGGATTTCGTCGTTGTTTCTGCAATAACTCCTATGTGCAGAATATAAAATTTTTCAGTAGGAAGAGAAAACACATTTATTCATCCTATGGCAGTCGTACATAGGAGACTGTGAATTCTTGCATTTTCGAAACAAAGAAATATAATTACATACAAAAGATTTTATTATTTGCTGTATCACGATTTAAGCTATTTAATAGAGCGAAAATGTGAAAATCGATAAATATGTCACATAGGAGTTATTGCAGGAACAACGACTATTTGAACTATGGTCCGCTCGTTGCACGGTCTGGCATGCTAACCGTCACTCCATGTGTGCTTACTAAGTGGTCAGTGCTTGCGCTGTAACTATTTAAAATGAATACATTTTTAATAAAACTACTGCCCAAAATGAAATTGCGATGAACGGGAAGACAATGATAAAATGAGTTGTAGTAGTGGCAATGAAGCTAATAGCTCATGTTCATCATTTTTTAGTTTGTTATTTAACGACGCTGTATCAACTACTAGATTATTTAGCGTCGATTAGATTGGTGATAGCGAGAAGGTATTTGGCGAGATCAGGCCGAGGATACACTATAGATTACCTGCCACCCACCTTACGGTGGGAAAAACCTCGGGAAAAACCCAACCGGGTAATCAGCCCAAGCGGGGATCGAACCGGCGCGGCGGCGCCCGAGCGCAACTTCAGACCGACAGGCAAGCGCCGGTGGCTCATGTTCAACATCGCTGCAAGGATTAACGAAAGGTGCGCAAAACAACGCCAGGGAAAAGGTAGTCGGTATTGTATAAGGACCGCAGTTGTCAAGCATCTTGTGCTAAACAGTTTCCATAAGTAGGGGAAACTGTTGTATCTTTAAACACTTTTCGCATTTTATTATTATTTTTTTGGGGAAATGAAATTTTTTAAATGAAAAAACGCTTGAAATAATTATTGAAGATTCCTTTACAACTTCCTGTATATATTTTCCTGCTTTAGAGATCTATTAAGGATGGAAAAAATAAAATGACGGGATATGTAATGTGTTCAAAGGTACAACAGGTTCATGTACCTTGGAACATACCCTCTTGTAAGTTGGAACACATGGAATTTAGGTGGGAATATAGCTGTAAAAACTGACAATCATATTTAAAATGTATTTGCAATCATAAACCAGAACAAGCTTCTCTGATTGAGATTTTATTTCCTGGAGGAGCAATAACTGCTTCATAAGCTTTCTTCAAGGCATCCGGATCAATGGGGGCCCTCTTAACTCCAGACTTACTTCGTGACATGATTTTAAAATAAAACAAAAACAAAAACCGGCAGTATCGTGTACTTTGGAATATGTTCCATGATACAAGATGTTTTGTGTTCAAAGGTACAAGAGGGTGCACTTTTAAACAAATATGACTCCCAAAACTAGAGATTCGAATAAATCATGAAAATTAAAATATTTTATTACTCACCAGATGATAGGGAACTCACTGTACTTGAAAGATATTAACAAATACAATTGGTTTCGTGTTAGAATATATATGTATATCAATGGACGAAATGTTTACTTTTGGTACTAAGAAAATTTCGTTTGTCCACAGAACTCACACTTTGCAATAAATCAAATTGAAACTACGACCAGAGCTACTTAGGGGCTTTCTCTACAATCTGCTTCAGTTTGAGTCCTCTAGGTAGCAGAAAAATTTAAAAACAAAAAATGTTCAAAGGTACATTATGCTAAAGGTACAACAGTCTCCCCTATTATATGAAAAATGAACAATGTTATTTTCTCTAAAATACGCAATGAAATTTTTGAGAAACATCAATTTAAAATTTTCTCAGACTTTTGTGCAGAGTCCTGCTGCACCCCTTCCTATTATTTCAAAGAATTCGGCGCCTGTGATACCAACTAAATTCTTCCAAATACATCTAAGGATTTCTGAACAGTAAGAAAGCTGAAAACTGTGTCTCCTGAGAGAGCGACAGAACAAACCGCCCTATCATTACAACTAGAATTTTTTTTTTTAAATCCTACTTACACTTGATCTCTATCTTACGCATTTGAGTCTCATTTAACCTCATTTCACGACGCCACATAAACTGGAAAGCTCGGATCTCTGCGGCAAAATAATTATGACCTGCAACCCGGCTGCATATTATGAGGTCTGGAGGGGGTTGATATGGCAACATGGCTAAATTGGTTGCAACATGTGCCAATCGCTTGTGATGTCGCAAAACAAAAGAAAAGCGCTGGCCGCTGGCATCGGCCCATCGCAATGCGTTGACCTCCGGAATGGATGTGAGGGTGCGAAGTGGATGGATTAATCCGGCTCGGCAGGCAAGACGTGACGGATTTCAACAATGCAGGGTGAACATGTTTCAAACGGAGAAGAGGTCAACTTGGATCACAGAGGAAAAAACACGAGCGTGGGCTTAGAAAGAGGTGGAGGAGAGAGAGGGAAGATCGGCAAGGATCCGTCCCTTAATCCTCTAACTTTCCCCCTCACGAGGGAGAACATACGAAAAAAGAAACATACCCCAAACCAAAATAAAAAACAACAAAAGGAAAAGACCGTTGATCTGCCGGAAGGGGGTGGGGTGGGGATGATAGGGGTCGGGGTAGTTCTGAGTGTCGACAAGAGAAACTTCAATTAAAAACTTTTCTTCCCCCTTCTCCTCTCGGTAACCAAACATCAAAATACACCTACCTCTTGTTGCTTTTTCATCCCCCCGGTCCTTCAAGTTGCCCGGACAATCCTTCCCTCTCCATTCCACCCCTCCCCACCCCCGACCCACTTGGGAAACTTTCCGCGCTTCTTGCTCGGACGTGGCGGCATCTTGCGGATTTGTCGTGAAACTTCAGATTGTGCTGAAACCTGAGCCGCAGCTATTGACCAAGACCTAGTTTGGTCGAATTCGGTCAATTACAAATCCAGCTCTATGCACTGCCTGTTCTTCGGAATGTCTGTGCCAATGGAAATATAAGAACTAGAGTTACGAACACTTTTGTGGTCTGCAAGGTATTACTAACAAGCGAAAGTCTTTTACTACTTAAACCTGTGTTGTTCTAAGAACAAGATAATAATGCCTCCATACAGTGGAGATGAGCGTTTCAAGTTAACTGACCCTTCCCTCTCCTGCTTAAACAGTAACAATAGGAATGACGATGATGAAACTCAGAAGTACGAAGATAATAGCATCTAACAAATGTTCAAAAAGATAATATCTTCAAATATTATTTGAAACAACCAAGGAGTACCAAACCGGTGTACAATGCAACAACGCATTCTTATTATTCCGAACTCCGACACAGATTAGATCATTGCTACGGATTAAGGCTGGTGAACGGAAACGGCAACGAGTACGAAAACAATTAATTAATTTTCACGTTCCCGCTCCCGGGCTCCGGCAAGCTTCTAGTTAATTTTGAATTGAATTGAATTATTGAATTGAATTGAATTGAATTATTGAATTGAATTGAATTGAATTGAATTGAATTGAAAGAGGAGAAGTGGGAGGACAAATTTAAAAGGTACGCAAAACGCGTCCTTGCAAGGGGTTCGGGGCTGTAAGAAACTAAATATGTGAGCTCCAAGCTAGTTGGCCACTTGTCTCACTCCGGGTTACGCTGCTCCACTGAAGGAGTTCTAGAAAATTTTGAAGGGGAAAAACCGAAAATGGACGTAACCTCTTAGGTACCACATACGCGAGGGGACGGAAATGTGATCAAAGTGATCACGGGACGGGACGAGGAAGAAATGGCTGGTGTAAATCTGCACATTGACAGGAACTGTGTCATTTCGCAGTGCAGGAGGAGTCGAGAAGACTCGTTTGTTTACTATTAGGATGACAGGTGTAATCTTGCACATTGAAAGGGACTTGGCCATTTCGCAGTGCAAGTGGAGTCGATGACAAGGCAGGTGAAGACCATCAGAAGAAACGCCTTGAATTCTGAATCTGCAAATTGAAAGGATCCCTGTCTTTTGCATTGCGACTTGATGAGTGATCTCGCATATGTAACAGGTAATTTTATAGATTCTGAACTAGGGCATTACGTCGTTTGTTAGAAAGGGGGAATTTATGGGGAAGGGCATATAGGTCCGTGGCCCATTTCTCTTAGGGCTCATCCCTACATTTGTCTTAATGCCTTAGGAAAACCACGGAAATACCTTAGGCAGGATGAGTTGTCTCAATGTAAGAGACTAGCCAATTTGGCTTTTAGGTAGGAGGTCGATTGATTTATGACTTGAGCCCTGTTGAATCGTCTCAAAGTAGAGACCAGCCATTTGGCTTTATGTTGACTCAGGGATAGATGTAGTTATTAATTAAATTTAGAATAATTACCGGGGTCATGGGGGTATGATGAGGTCGTTAATTGTGAATGCTCACATTTAAATACATTTCCGTTCTTGCTCTCGTTTCCGTTCCCGATTTATCGTGAACAACGAAAAATTTTATCGAGGTTGTCCCGTTAATCTTATTTTAAAAGAAGTCATTGCATTATTACCTGTAAGCATTGTCATTTGTCAGAGTAGTCAATACATAGGCCTACTTACACTTCTAATTCAGTCCGAAAACATTAGTGAATATTGTAATCACAAGTAAAATATTTTTTTTAATAATGGCGAGTACTTGACTATTCATCATCCACCCATTTGGATTCAATGGACCAATTTACCGACAGAGTCGTTGCCCAGGGTGCGCCATAGGAGGCTAGTGTACGCTGCACCTGGTAATAAAATGACATGGCGATGGAGATTTTGTTGGAATGCCACAGGAGAACCAGAGTTCTCGGAAAAAACCCCTGTGTCACCTGGACCACGGACGCGCCCAACACTAGTTCCAAATAGGGGGGTGCGAAGGGGCTCGAACCCGGGTCCACGGGGTTATAAGTCCAACGCTCTAACCACTAGACCACCGTGGCGGCATAACTCAAATGCTAACAGGCCAAAATTCTTGTTGCTTTGCTTCGCCATTTTCAGGAATGTAGACGGGAATAGCTCTTCTCTGGCGAATGTAGAAGTGAAATGATTATGCCCCATGTCCTTCAGGAATAGTAAATGAGATCTAAACCCCTCTGCGAGACAGAGATAAATATCTTCACGTTCCCGCCGCCTTAGCCCCGAGAGAATTCAAATCTGCATTTTAAAACTTGGAACAATTTGCATTTCGCGTTCTTTTTTTCACAGTGCTAAAATCTCATGGCAATTCCATTCATTTTGCTTTCCTCCTACGTTCGTTTTTTCTTCTACCTCTTTTTTCCGTTTATTCATATTTATTTTCTTCTCTTGTTGGCTTTGCCGCTTTCTTCTCCCTTCCATGTTCTGAACGTTTTCAACCAGATAATGGAAGAAAAGAAACAGTGCTCATACGAATTCGTATATAAATTTACTTAAGCGAGGTTCGAATGTAGGCTAACCACATATCTTAGCACACTTACGTTGGAATACTACTGCTCCTTATCAATATCATCTTCACAAACAGCATTACTGTCATAACCAACGTTGTCATCATCATTTTCATGGCTATCGACACGTAATCTTCATGGCAGTTGTCAAATCCGTCATCATTATCGTCGCCATCACTATTGTCATCTATTTGTCGTTATCATATCTGCAGTGCTCGGGAAAAGTGACATGAGCCAGTTTCCACAAACCTTTTTTGATAATTTATTGACAACTTACACTAGTTTCTGTCGATTTGATTTTTTTCTGTATGAATTATTGTAATGGGAAAAATACTTATGTATTTTTTTCGAAGCGAGCAGATGTTCCGTAAGTTGTCAATAAATTATCAAAAAAGGTTTGTGGAAACTGACTTGTGCCACTTTTCCCAAGCACTGCAGAATTATGTTCGTCATTATCGTCATCATGTCCATCATTATAGTCATCGTCATTTATTTATATCTATTTTATTTATTTATGTATATTTTATTTATTTATTTATTTATTTATCTTAACATATAAAAGTGAATGTGGATATGTAGGTATGTTCTCTATACACATCTAAACGTTTTGACCGATGTGCGCCAAAGTTTGCGCATTTAATCTTCATACCCAGGAGAAAAACATAGGCTAGGCCTATATTAAAATTGTTAAAACAGACGTTAAATTAATTTAAAAAAAAAATAAAAAATAAAAATAAATACGATCAAACATTCATTTTTTTTTCGTTGTTAGTAACTCTATAGCATCTATTAGATGCTTTATGGTTGTGCTAACAGATTGAGTTACTTGTCAACAATGTGACGCTGAAACGTGTGTTCAGGTTACTGCCCAGCGATAGTCCTGATGTATTTTTTATATTTTGATGATTGGTTAATTAATATTAACCCAGCACACACACAATCACACTCACATTCATACAAATTTCCAGAATCTAGACATCTAATTCTTCTTCTTCTTCTTCAAGTAAAATTCACTGAGAGCTGACGCAGGGAATCGAACCCGGGACCTCCGGATCTGCAAGCCAGCATGCTGACCAATAGACAATGAAGGCAGTCACCAAACATTCATGTGTAATGCTAAAATGCAACCTTCTATAGTCAATTGTTCTTTACTAATTGTCTGTTGTATTCAACATCGACTTTCACGAGGCCATGGAATTTATAACACGAAATTAAATAACATTGTTGATACACATCAAGAAGGCTAAAACTAGATAATTCATGTAGTAAGTATCTTTACGCAGTCCAGAACCGTATTATGTGTTTCTCGATGCAGTAGTAGATAGTGAGCAGATTGTGTTTTATCCAACCGAATTCTTGAATTCTTTGAAACCTCAAGGATTGCTACCATAAGAGTTCGCGGGAAAAACTATGAATGTCACAGTTTTCTTAAGGTTGACGTCACTATCTAATTCAATGGATCATTGCGAAATTTAAAGTTGTTCTTATGAAAAATGGTAAAAATGAGAATTATCACCACTAATACAGTAATCCTTTCCTTTATTTTCTATAGAAACAGCACTACATCTTGCAGTTATACGTAGACTCAATTAGATCATTATCTAATCCTTAACAGAAATGTGACATTCATCATTTTTCCCAAGAACTCTTCAATTTATAATTTAATACTTAATATTGAATCACCAATAGTATTATTGCGAAATACTGACCCACATATTGTGTTGGATATTGTGCCACTCTCACACAATTGTGAGACACTGCATGAGGGTTGGCCACTAAAGGGGAACTAAGAAATGGAACTTAAACTGAGAGGATTCAATCCGGCATCGGAACTGGAATCCGGTGTGGCTTAGCGGCTAAAGCGTCAACACGTAGAGCTCAAAATCCGGGTTCGAGTCGCGGTGCCGGAGAGAATTTTTCTCCGCTCCACCCATCCATCATTTCCTAAAGAAGCCAGGCTATGGATTCCTATCATTTTAGCCGGGTTTTAAACTCCAAAATTCAGATATAAAAGCAAGCATGGTCAATGACTAGACCACGAAGACAACCAAATACATCTGTGTGTAGTAGGCCTATGTTAGTAGAATTGTTAGTAAAACATGTTTCTGAAGTATGCTCCATTGCTTCATATTCAGTATACAGAGAAATTTGTTGAAAAGAAAATCTTTCGTTCAAAAGTTATCATAGGAAAACACATACGAACAGAAATGCTAACTTTATATGACTACCTACTACTACAGGAGAAAATAGTCTTAAAAGAACTTTGAGCAAAGTTGAGAAGTAAGTGATAGCAGTCTGATTTCTAATTCAGTTCTTTCTTGTTTCTTCTCTACTTTTCTTTTAGAAGGATGTACTTCTCTTTTTTGCAGAAAGATATCTCGATCACTGTTTTGTCAATATCGACAAGTTCTGAGCAAATACTGATGCACTTCGTCAGCTTTACACAGAGCTCTCCACAATTCCATTTTTCATGGCGACATACATTTGTCTTGTAGATGTGGTAGGAATCGAAACTTAACCCTAGAAAGGAAACGACGCTTCATTCAAATGTAAAATCATATCGTATTCCAAAAATCCTTAATCAATTACCAGTATTTCCAATACCACAACAATATAATTAATTTCGTTGTTCAAACGACTGAGAGATGTGGATACTACGGAGAACCTCAGTTCGAACCCCGGCTAGTTCAAGTAAAATGCTAATAATGGAAGAATATGCTTACAAAGGTTATCAATGTCAACTTCTCTGCCATGGTTTCAGATTTTCCTCATTACTCGTCACCATCATCATCATCATCATCATCATCATCATCATCATCATCATCATCATCATCATCATCATCATCATCATCATCATCATGGTGAAATGTACGTTCACCCAACTTCACGTTGTACAACGTAATCAATGTCTAACTAGGGAGGATAAGAGTATCGGATCACAGAATTTTATTATTCGGTTTCAGGCAGAAGTTAAGGATATAACAAAGCATAACAGAATAACAACAAGCGTACAGTAACATCACAATAAGAGAAATAAGAATGAACTATACAGGTCTAGAATTCGGTATTTTTATTTTACTAATCTCAAATATAAATACTGAACTAACAATCAGTAAAAATACATGTGGATGTTGCGAACAAAAGCTGTCATTTTCAAAATAGTATTTTTTTTCAGACAGTAGAAAAAACTGTGTCGAGCCTTCACTTTACTTCAAAATGAACGACAATTACTCGTATTTTATGTGTCGTGCATGTTACGTCTGTTGTAATGGTGTTAATAATCATGATTTTATTCATTTTCTGTGCATTTTATAGACAAAAATATTTTGGAAATGTCTGATTTTGATTGGAAGTATGAGGGAAATTTTCAATTTTCTTCGAAAAAAAAAGAGCTATTTAAAATTCATAACAGTGAAACATACACGTCACTTACATCAACTGTATCATGGCGTAACGAATATAATATTACATGATAATTATGTAGTAAGCATCGGCCAGGCAATTTTCCAGCAATAGAGGTCCAGAGCACATACGCTTTTATTATCAAATATATATCCTAAATATATTTTAATTAAATTTTGAAAATTTTGTTATGACTAGCATATTGTGAGTTCCTTTACACTCTAATGGGAAAATATGTTCCCCGGGGCCTTACTGTGGGAAGACGGTGGCCTGGCCAGTGTTTACTACATAATCACCGGTACCGTAACACTTTTACAATGCAGTAGAACCTCTATTATCCGTGGTAATGAAGGGGGTGGAATGAACGGTTAATCGAAAAAATCGGATAAACCGTACCATAAAACGTTTCGTAATTTCCACTGTGGTCATTTGTTTTAACGCACTATATAGGTAGTAGATTAGAAATTCACTAATTTAAGTCTGATTTTAAACGACGGGTTTTTAATGGCTGAGGAAAGTTCTTATGACTGCTGTCTGTGGAATGATAGGTCTCGTGATGTAGATTTACATACTTAATACACTTCATACTTGTTTTTTTTATTAAATTGCGCACAGTTGTAATTTAAATCTCGTATTCTGATACAAGATGAACCACAGTTGTTCTTTTCCTGAAGCACTCTCTTACTTGCACTTTTTTGTAACAGAACACTTTGTTTTCTTTTGACACCTCTGGAAGACATTTTGCATAGAAGTTAAACGATACGGTCACTCGAACAGCAGACCATACTGAGTAAGGGTAAAAGTCTGTAAAAGAACACTCTGTAGAAAAAATTCGCACTAATATACTGTACAGTACTTCATATTTTTTCTGCGGCATAAAAAAGGAGGGTGGGAGAAAGACAGACGGACAATCCACCAATCGGTTAATAGGGTGACGGATAATTGGGGTTCTACTGTAATTTCAATTTAAAAGCATTTACCTCAGCTATGTGAAATTACATTAAAATGAAAATATTAATTGAATAGCTTATCTCCCTAGATATCCCTCACTTTCATTCTACTGTATCACGGACAAATGAATAGGTCCATAATTATACTATAACACGTTTACAATAATTTCAATTAGCAGTAAAATATTAGCACTCTTGTACATAGAAATGGAAATGACTAATTTTTAATGGAGTGGCAATTGCAACACTTGCAGAATGTTGGAAATGTCCATTTTTTGATTAAAAAATAAAGAGAATGAAAATATTGGCATTAGTATGATATGAAATTATCCGGTTTTTATTGAAAATACTGATTTTACCATACTGTTTGTCATTTAAATAACAAAGTTAGGTTAAAACAGTAACATATTCAGAAAGATGCCTCTCTAAGGCAAAAGGTAAAAGGTAAAAGGTAAAGGTACCCCCGTAACATGCCATGAAGGCACTTGGGGGGCATGGAGGTAGAGCCCCATGCTTTCCATGACCTCGGCACTAGAATGAGGTGGTGTGGTCGGCACCACGCTCTGACCGCCTTTTACCCCCAGGAAAGACCAGGTACTCATTTTTATAGGAGGCTGAGTGAACCTCGGGGCCGTTCTGAAAGTTTGGCAACGAGAAAAAATCCTATCACCACCTGGGATCGAACCCCGGACCTTCCAGTCCGTAGCCAGCTGCTCTACCAACTGAGCTACCCGGCCGCAAACATATCGAAACCTTAAAAAAAAAACTTTTTTTTGGTGGAAATGACCGATTTTGTTCAAAACTTCCACAGATGCATTAACAGAAAGATAGCAGGCTGTGACAATGGTGGAAATCTCTGAATTTTGTATAAATATACTCTACTAAATTTCAATCGAATTTCACCATTGATCCGCAGTCCATAGTGTGAAATGGTATTCGCGTATTACCGTTAGAAAATTTCAGGACCTTAGAAAGCCAAGGCCTCAGGGTCGATCCCAAGCAGCCTCTCTTTCACAAGCTAACAAACTGCTCTGCAGGTTGAGTCATGATGACATGTTGAAACACTGAATGCGTGTGGCGAGATTCCTAATTTTCATACCATGGAGAATTGCACACTACTTTCTGTTGGGATTTGAAGCGTCTCTGTACCGCGGGTGGCCTAGCACAGGGTTGGCCAGGGGCAGCTAATCCGGTGGAGATTTGCTTCGCGACATCGCTGAACAAAGTGCGGCCCTTGTAAAACAGGTCCCTGGGGCACGCAGTTAGAAACAACGCGCTGCCAAGGTACGGAATTCAAGGACAAGTGAGGTACGCCGAAGTGCGAGAAGAGATAATGCAGGCCAAAATTACGCCAAGAAATCAATTTATCTGCACTGTCACCAATTCAAATAGAACTTAATAATTAATTGATGAACTAGTGGACTTACTCGTGTTAAATATGAAATATCTGTCCGGCTTACAGCTGTTTCAGTGCTTCACGCACCATCATCAGAGCCTACTAGATCGCGGCGTCATCTCGAACTTCTCTGGCTGTTAGGAGGGTGTGTTTTGTTGTTGGAAGGTGTTGAATTGTGAAGTCGAATAGTGTGTGTGTACTGAAATTGACCTGTGTGTTGAGGATTTGATCAGGGTGTGTTTTAGTGTGTTTGTATATTTCATATTGTTCCAGTGTGTTGAATTTTTGGTTCTTGGGTTGTGTGTGTAGGATTTCCATGTCCGTATTTATGTTATTGTATGTATGGTTAGTATTGGTTATGTGATCGGCGTATGTAGATGTATTGTGTCCTCTGGTTATAGCTTTAATGTGTTCTTTGTAGCGTGTTTGGAATGATCTGCCTGTCTGTCCTATGTAGAACTTGTCGCAACTATTACATTTGAGTTTGTATACACCTGTGTGGTCGTATTTATTTGTTTGTGTTTTTTGTGTGTTGAGATGTCTTTGTAGTGTGTTTTCTGTTCTGTATGTTATGTTGTATTTCTGTTTCCTGAATGAAGATGCGATCTTATGTGTGCTTTTGTTTTCATATGTTAGTGTGATGTACTTCTTATGTTCTTGTGTTTGTGTTGTGTTTTGTGTATTTTTGTGTTTGTTAAGTTTTTGTTTTGTCTTCCTTATGATATTGTCAATTATATTTGGATTGTATCCGTTTTCTTGTGCTATGTATTTGATTGTGTTCACTTCTTCATTGTAGTGTTGTTGGTTCATAACAAAAATCGACAACAAACACACCTTTAAAATATACAGAAAACCAACCACCAACACCACACACATACACAACACATCTAACCACCCCATACAACGCAAACATGCTGCATTTAGGACAATGGTACACAGATTACTCAACATACCCATGAACCAACAACACTACAATGAAGAAGTGAACACAATCAAATACATAGCACAAGAAAACGGATACAATCCAAATATAATTGACAATATCATAAGGAAGACAAAACAAAAACTTAACAAACACAAAAATACACAAAACACAACACAAACACAAGAACATAAGAAGTACATCACACTAACATATGAAAACAAAAGCACACATAAGATCGCATCTTCATTCAGGAAACAGAAATACAACATAACATACAGAACAGAAAACACACTACAAAGACATCTCAACACACAAAAAACACAAACAAATAAATACGACCACACAGGTGTATACAAACTCAAATGTAATAGTTGCGACAAGTTCTACATAGGACAGACAGGCAGATCATTCCAAACACGCTACAAAGAACACATTAAAGCTATAACCAGAGGACACAATACATCTACATACGCCGATCACATAACCAATACTAACCATACATACAATAACATAAATACGGACATGGAAATCCTACACACACAACCCAAGAACCAAAAATTCAACACACTGGAACAATATGAAATATACAAACACACTAAAACACACCCTGATCAAATCCTCAACATACAGATCAATTTCAGTACACACACACTATTCGACTCCACAATTCAACACCTTCCAACAACAAAACACACCCTCCTAACAGCCAGAGAAGTTCGAGATGACGCCGCGATCTAGTAGGCTCTGATGATGGTGCGTGAAGCACTGAAACAGCTGTAAGCCGGACAGATATTTCATATTTAACACGAGTAAGTCCACTAGTTCATCAATTAATTATATTCAAGTGTTAAAAGTGGTGTACGCAAGATTCAAAATGGAGAACTTAATACTTTATATTTTATACCAGTGTAGCCTACAAAGCTTGCCACCACCACCACCACCACCACCACCACCACCACCACTAGCCGACAACAACATCATCATCGACATCATCATTTGTAAGCAAGATTAGAGCGTACCGGTTCATTTCGTCCGACTCTCACGATTACAAGCCCCAGTAGACATTAGCCAACATAATCCTATAATATTACTTACTTACTTATAAGTGACTTTTAAGGAACCTGCAGGTTCATTGCCGCCCTCACATAAGCCCGCCTTTGGTCCCTATCCTGAGCAAGATTAATCCAGTCTCTATCATCATATCCCACCTCCCTCAAATCCATTTTAATATTATCTTCCCATCTACGTCTCGGCCTCCCCAAAGGTCTTTTTCCCTCCGGCCTCCCAACTAACACTATATATGCATTTCTGGATTCGTCATACGTGCTACATGACCTGCCCATCTCTGGATTTAATGTTCCTAATTATGTCAGGTGAAGAATACGATGCGTGCAGTTCTGGGTTGTGTAACTTTCTCCATTCTCCTGTAACTTCATCCCACTTAGCCCCAAATATTTTCCTAAGAAACTTATTCTCAAACACCCTTAATCTCTGTTTCTCTCTCAAATTGAGAGTCCAAGTTTCACAACCATAAAGAACAACCGGTAATATAACTGTTACTAGAATATTAGTTATGAAAATTAATTTTTTGGGTTATATTGTAGAGAAAGAAGAAAATGATACCTTGAAAACATGTTTAAGATTCCTACAAATGACGAAAACTAAGTCTATAAAAGAATTAGGAAAAACGTAAGCAGTTTATGACTAAATTGGTTATGGCAAGAAATTGGTGCAATTAATATAAATTTGATAGGTAAAATTATGATGGAAAGGAGCAATGAGATAGGGAGACAGGTTTAAATGGTTTAAAACCATTAACACATTACAAAGAAATGAAAATCATATAGGACAGGAAAAATATAACAAAGTTAAAAAGAGGGAAGAAAGGATGGAACTTGGTTTTTCGCATTTAGCTTTCTCACTAAAGTACGTCTGCATTACCTTCTCCGACAAACATTCTACATTTTTCTTGGAATACCAATCTTCAAAATTTTTATAGGTATTCCAATTCATATCTTACGTGGTATTTCGATGGTACTAAACATTAGTGTTATGGGATTGATCTGATCGATTAATCGATAAATTTCTACTGTAAGATTAATGGATCAAAAATATTTAAACGAGTAATCGAATCGATTAAAATTAATCGATTGTACTTGATATTAATTATTATTTTGTTAATGCAAACTCAGAGTAAAAAATTCCCTACAACATTCGTCTCTCAGAAATTGTTTACTTCAAACACAATAATACCGTTATTTTGTAATTGCAAAGCAGGTAGCAGGTATCATAGGAGAAATCTTTGCACAGAAACTTAAGAAAGAGATTATGATATGAGGAGAGTGACCTAATCTACCCCTATTGAAAGTTGAAAAAAAAAAAACATAAACGAATTGCCTGTCGTAGGAAGAAACTAACAGATAATAATACAATCGCCTTTCCAGAAAAGACATGTTAAAAATGGTGAAAATATTACAATTACTTTTATTACAAAGTATTTCTTTTTATCAAAGTGGATAAAACGTTGTACGATATACTTGTCCTAACTTCATTATTACAATACTCAACTGGTTATCAATCTCGTATCGTAATATGAAACATTACGATATTCATATCGTAAATAAGTATTACCTTTGAACATTTTGTTATTGATTTGCATTGGCAGGCCTATTACAACAAAAACTTATAATCGGCGTTTTTATAGTTGCTCTACATTTTTATAAACACACAGTGGCGTTAATAATTTGCTGGACTGCAAGTCATGAAGCGACGCTGTGTACATGTTCAAGAATGTATTGCACCTACAAGCTGCGTCACAGTAAGTTATTGCTCTACACTCGTTGCAGTGTGGACAACCTTTGCTTACATGAAGTTATGTTACGGCGTTTTTCAAGATGGTTTCAAAAAATTACACCAACGCTAGTAGAAGTTATCGTAGCTGGCAGGGGATCCCTTTAAAATGGATAAGCATGAGTTGTCACGGCAATGTCGTAGCTTTTCACAATAGCCAATGAAAATATTAACAACTCTGCTGCGTACAAGAATGAAAATAAATAAAAGTATTATGCTTGGCTGTTCTTGAGAGAGATTTAGTACCACGTAATATACAGGGTGATCCGTTTGGGTATGGATAAAATGAAAACACCGCAAAACATTTACTACTGAACTTTATTTGTTGAAACTTTGTGCATACAACACTGAAAGATGGGAGATTCCTCAGAGCTCAACATGACCCTCATTGCGTATCCTGCACAAATCATAACGGTGATGCAATTCAGCCCATGTCCGTTGTAATATAAGAGAGGTGATTTGTTAAAAAGCTTGAGTAACTTTTACTCTTAGATCATCAAACTTCCTGGGTTTCTGTGAATAGACAATGTCTTTAACAAACCCCACACGAAGAAGTCAGGAGGGGTTAGATCTGGGAAGCTTAGGGGCAAAGCCAAGAGATAGCTGCTTCTCCTACTCTGTTTAGGCATGCGACCTCCTGCATGTTTTTAAACACAGAACCTGTTTCTACAAATGTCCGATACAACAACATTATGGAATCGTATTTAAGTACATTATGCACACCATACTCACATCGAAATTTTCTTTGAACTCTTTAACACTCTCAAATTTAGCATACCAAAGAATACATTGTGCCCACTGTTGATTTGTAGTAGCCATTTTAATCATCTACGATTTTCATTTGTCCTTTCAGATAACGCATTGTTGATTGTCATAGCCTATATGGAAACTCCCATCTTTTAATCATAATATAACCAGCAAGAAATTTTTCCTGCTATCATAATAGTTTTATAATAATAAAGCACGTGTAGACGACATTCTTAAATTGGCGATACGGAATGCGCGCTGGTTCTATTTTTTCACGAGAGAAAAAATTGAATTATGAAATTTCAGCTAGTGTGTGGAACCAACGACCACCTAATGTAGTGAGAAAAATGGGAGTTGCAATGAATAGTGTAAACTGGTCTATCACACCAGCTGTAACCGATGGGAGATCAACGCACTGATCACACATTACCCCGTACTGGTCAGATGATCGTTCACCTCTGCTAATATAATTGGGCGTAAGCCTAGCAAATGGCTTGTGTAGGTCTTGGCTGTATTAGACCTGTTGTGTCAAGGATTATTATTATTATTATTATTATTATTATTATTATTATTATTATTATTATTATTATTATTATTATTATTCCCGTGTGAAGCTGCTGAATCCTATCGAGCGCCCCCCCTCCCCGAGTGGCGGATAGGGGAATGCTCACCAGAAATGGAGGGTACTAGGTAGGCCTAAATAAAATCCACGGAGCGAATCAAATAGCCACTAACTGCCTTGTAGTGTATGAAGTTGAGGTTTCAGAGGCTAGGGGCAGAAAACTCTGGTTACAAATTACCTGGTCCTCCAGGTTGGGGGTTGGTGCAATAGGCCAGCTCCCTGTCATCATACTTTCATTCTACTGCATCATGCACAAATGAATAATTAGCCTATAACACTTATACAATAATTTAGATTTATCACTACGTCATTGACAATATCTTTTGAAATACATATTTTAAGTAGCGACGCAGAAATAATATCTTAATGGATCAATAGCAGAATGAAAGTAATGAAATATGTATTCGAAGAAAAGTAACTCACAGTCATATTCTCATTACAATCTCATAAGACTTTCCCAGAGATAGAACCCACTTCGCCATATAATTTTAATCAAGTCTAGACACTGACAATGTTTATAAGCTGAGAGTTGGCCACCCCTGCCACGAGACGGGTTGTGACGCCCTGGTATTCAGCAATTGGATTTTCACTCGCTGGAGTCTGGCGGATGCCTCGCATACTCTAATAGTGCCGCGCTGACGTCTGCAAGCCAACCATCCCGCCTGCACACACTGCTTCATCTCAAAATCAATCGTCGGGAATCGATCCACGTGCCGGCGGCTGCGTGTGCGTACAGGATGGTCCTTAACGCAGCAGAGGTTCAAACGGTATTCCCGTAACTGACGGTAAATCTGTCATAAAGAGTATCAGTGAATTAATACACTCGTAGATTACAAATTTTCTACATAAAAGCCGTTGAAAATTATTATCAAAGGTTATGATGAGATGAAATGAAATAAATAATTGAAGCAATGAGAAAGCAGCTTATGTTCAACATCAAACAGATCTTCTCGGAATGAATTTCCATCCCTCCAGCTGAGAAGACATCAGCTGACACAACTATATCCATCAATGTTTGATAGACTATTAGAGTAAACCGAAATGTTCCAAGAAATCACCAACTACTGCATTATAATGGTCTTCCATAGGAGACCATCTAGTGTGTGTGCCAGAGTCGTGTAGGCTGGCCCACAGCTCAGCACTGCGAGTCCTAATGCATCAGCAGCCCAGCCCACCCAAGACCAACACTGCTTGATGCGGCCGCTTCCTAGCCCAGTGCACTGGGCTTCCAAGCCCGCAGCACTGCTCAGCACTGCACCAGTTGATTGCATTCTACTGCTTTCGTTTTTGTACGCATTAGTTGTGGTTTCGCTTGTCGTGTGGCATGAGCATACAGTTACTTGCATACGGGACACATTACAAAATTAAATTATTTTCCACTGCTGTCGAACACAGATTTAAAAACTGTCCCTATGGTAGCCTACTTCTTTAATTTTCATCCGACTCTGTTGTTTTAAACTCTCTAGTAGCGATTTTCTCCTTTACTACTTTTTCTCTAGAGAGAGACTGTATTTTAGCATGTATGCTTTCAAGGCCGATGTCTGTGATTAAGGTTTTCCGGGCTGCTATTACACTATCAGAGTTCTTTGACAAAGATGTTTTATAAAATATATATTATAAAATATATGACAGTGTAATGGTTTTTTTTTTATAAACGTTTCTTTCATAAAAGATCTTTTATAAAAATAAATGTAATTTCAGCTTGTTATCTTTGATAAAAGATTTCTATACCTTGACACAAACATGGCGGAACGCAAATATAACTGGACTATTGCTACAACAAACATTCTGATATCGGAGTATGAAGGAAATGAAATGTAAATAAATAATTTTTGTAATATAATAATAATAATAATAATAATAATAATAATAATAATAATAATAATAATAATAATTTATAGAAAATTTTCAAGTCCTCGCATTGTAGCTCTTTCAATAAGTTCTGATGTACTGTATACCTCTCTTATCACGTCTTGCCATCAATGGTTTGACCCTGATCACATATGAAGAGTACACGGGAATAACGATCAAGGTCCATTTTAGAAAGTTTCGAGAAAAACGAATTTTAAAGTTTAAGCACTTAATACTTTGTTATGTGAGTATTTAATAGAAATTGACGTAGTGGAATGTCAAGAACGATGATTTCTTATTACTACCTAGACCACATGATAGTAGCCTACTTCCTTTCCACTATAAGATAGCATTATTAACTCAATTTCGTTTTTCCCGTGTACCCTTCATATTTGTATTGTGATCAGGGGTTTAACCCACAGTTATTTCTTTTTCAGTAACATGCATTATTGTAATAATTGAACTAAGTAGCTGTTCTTCATTCGTGGTGTTATAAACATAACCACAATTTCGTCCGTGTTTTAGAAATCGACGCAAATTGTTGATGGAATAAAATTTGTAGTTCAAAGAAACAGAATAACCCCAGGACAAACCCATATGATCCACAAATATCACTCCAATCAGAGCCGGGTTACGAAGCTGAGTTACAAGAATGATAAACCCGCATTCTAGCGCTGAGTTCTCGGACTATCGAGACTGATCCTTTTGGGATCCATAAGGTGGACTTCCTTCGAAGCAAGTAACCACAATAATTCCTGGAGTTGACGCTGACACTAAGTATTGTGTATGACACCTCGCAGAACTGAATACAAACACAGATCTACCGACCTACCCCCAACTTTGGTAGCAGCTAAGCTTTGGGTTATGCAACCGACGTTGTATGCGTCCAGATTTCTTCAAGGTTGGCTCAGAGGCGCGTGTTGTCTTGACATTCAGCATTCATAAAAGATTCAGACGCGTTCTGCGTAGTTAGGTGAACTCTGTCACGTAAGGTACGTCAAACCGTGTGCTGATGCCACAGATACGCGTATCCTAAACAGAGGGTGTCCATGAATATCGTATAAATGTCTGCGATCCACCCTCATTGCTTTCTCTCACAACGCGGTTGCGTAGGTAGTGAGATATGACTTTCCTAAGCATGTCGTGAGGCAAGGCAAGTGAAAAGAAATATATATCCACATACCTCGCCGAGAAATGAATGTGGGTTCATTTTACTAGTGGCGATAAGAGCTAGATGGAAGTTCTTCAGTAATAATAGGATTCTTAGAATTATGACGAACAAACATTTTAAGAATTTTCATTGCAGATGCCATGAAATTATTTATGAACATGTTTTCATTTTATTTTTAATCACAATGATTAGAGGTTTCGCTAATCGCATTAGTATTATTATTATTAATATTATTATTATTAGTAGTAGTAGTAGTAGTAGTAGTAGTAGTAGTAGTAGTAGTAGTAGTAGTAGTAGTAGTAGTAGTAGTAGTAGTAGTAGTAGTAGTAGTATTAGTAGTAGTATGAAATGAGAAAGTACTATTATTATTGTACTAAGGAAAATTCAAGCAAAGAATATTTCTAGGAAATTGTATAAAGTGAGTAACAATTATTATTAATGTAGGTACTAAAGAAAATTCAAGCAAATAATATGTCTAGGAAATTGTACAAGGTACGTAACAATTATTATTAATGTACTAAAGAAAATTTAAACAAGGAATAAGTCTAGAAAATTGTATAAAGTACGTAACAATTATTATTAATGTACTAAAGAAAATTTAAACAAGGAATAAGTCTAGAAAATTGTATAAAGTACGTAACAATTATTATTAATGTACTAAAGAAAATTTAAACAAGGAATAAGTCTAGAAAATTGTATAAAGTACGTAACAATTATTATTAATGTACTAAAGAAAATTCTAGCAAAGCTTATTTCTAAAAAAATTTATAAAGTGCTTAAGAATTGTTATTAATGCACTAAAGAAAACTAAATCACAGAATATTTCTAGGAAATTTTATAAAGTGCGTAAGATCTATTATTAGTGTACTAAAGAAAATTCAAGCAAAGAATATGTCTAGGAAATTGTGTAACGTTCGTAACAATTATTATTAATGTACTCAAGAAAATTCTAGCAAAGAATATTTCTAGGAAATTTTATAAAGTGCGTAACAATTATTATTGATGTACTAAAGAAAATTCAAGCAAGGAATATTTCTAGGAAGTTTTGTAAAGTGCGTAAGAACTATTATTAATGTACAAAAGAAAATTCTAGCAAAGAATATTTCTAGAAAATTTTATAAAGTGTGTAAGAACTGTTATTAGTGTACTAAAGAAAATTTAATCAAAGAATATTTCAACAGAATAGGCTATTATAAACTGCGTAACAATTATTATTAATGTACCCTACTAGAGAATATTCACGCAAAAATTATTTCTAGGAAATTGTATAAAATGCGTAAGAACTATTATTATTATTATTATTACTATTATTATTATTATTATTATTATTATTATTAATTCCTAGGTTCTGAATGTGCTCAAATCTCGTTCATACGATGCTGCCGTTTCCAAATATTCGGTTCCGTGTTCGAGATTCGAACCCGGGTGCCAAGTTGGCGTGGCCGTGACTGTCCTCCCGCCATTTTCATAGAGCTGCAGGCACGCTTGGAATGCGTACACAGGCACATCGCTCTTCTTTATTGCGTCGTCATATTACTCCATCTCATCCGTTTTGCTTCCTTTTTTTCCCTTCTCTTTTTCCAGAAATCTTTTTTAATTGCATTCTCCACAAAGTGACAGAATGCGGCGTCATTTGTCTCACTGTCCGCCCGTCCTTCCACGCTGCGCAATTAAATCTGCTACTCTACATGGAGCGTGTTGGCTTTCCACGCCGAAGACTTCGAGTCAAATCTCGGACAGATCAAATTGAAATTTGTGGTGACAAGTTTCCTCTGAGTTATTCCTGTAACGCGTAGCACCAAACTGCTCCCTCATTGTGAGCAAAGCAACTGGATTTTGAACCGCACACTTCTGGTATACGTCGTTCATTTTATTGTTGCATCTGATCGCAAAGTCTCTAATATTGTGCTTACGTGTAATATATGTATATTGATTAGGGCTTATATGTGGAGAAAGATAAGCAAGCAATATCGTAAAATAGAAGAAAGTGTCAGAGGATATGAATAAATTGCGATTAACGTATATACAGGAATTAAGATAAATAAATACAATTATTGTAAGATTTATTATTATATTAGATACTTATTTACTTACTTACTTACTGGCTTTTAAGGAACCCGGAAGTTCATTGCCGCCCTCACATAAGCCCGCCATCGGTCCCTATCTTGAGCAACATTAATCCAGTCTCTACGATCATAACCCACCTCCCCCAAATCCATTTTAATATTATCTACATCTCGGCCTCCCCAAAGGTTGTTTTCCCTCCGGCCTCCCGGCATTTCTGGATTCGCCCATACGAGCTACATGCCCTGCCCATCTCAAACGTCTGGATTTAATGTTCCTACTTAGGCCTATGTCAAGTGAAGAATACAATGCGTGCAGTTCTGTGTTGTGTAACTTTATCCATTCTCCTGTAACGTCATCCCTCTTAGACCCAAATATTTTCCTAAGCACCTTATTCTCAAACACCCTTAACCTATGTTCCTCTCTCAAAGTGAGAGTCCAAGTTTCACAACCATAAAGAACAACCGGTAGTATAACTGTTTTATAAATTCCAACTTCCAGATTTTTTTATAGCAGACTGGATGATAAAAGCTTTTCAACCGAATAATAATAGGAATTTCACATATTTATTCTGTGTTTAATTTCCTTCCGAGTATAATTTATATTTATTACTGTTGCTCCGAGGTATTTGAATTTTTCCACCTAATTTTTCCACCTCTTCAAAGGATAAATTTCCAATTTTTATATTTCCATTTCGTTCAATATTCTCGTCACGAGACATAATCATATACTTTGCTTGCTTTAGCCCACAGTGAATTGGAAACGCATCTGACAGAAACTGACCTTTACGGACTCTGCTGTACGTTTCACTGAGACACATTTTAATTAATTGGACTAGTTTCTTGGGAATACCAAATTCAATAAGAAAAATATCATTATTAGATTAGATAGATGGATTTATTCAGTAGTATTATATTATGTACTTTCATGACTCCTTCTCCATACATAATGGACAGATGCGGTCCCACAGGAGTTCTTTTACATGCCAGTAAATCTACTGACATGAGCCTGTCGCATTTAAGCACACTTAAATGCCATCGACCTGGACCGGGATCGAACCCGCAACCTCGGGCACAGGAGACCAACACTATGCCGACTGCGACACCCAGGCCGACAGAATAGATGAATGGTGCTCTTCATTTTATTGCAGGCATTGCTTCACCGATACGTATTTTCAGTTATGTGTGTTGCGAGGTTTCCCGGCGCGGATTATTTCAATAGGCTATCTTTACTCGAAACATTACCAAATCTTCCGGCTATTTTAAAGTTAGCGCCAACAATGAATAAATTCTGATTTATAGTGATAAAATAATGATAATTGTAAAGTGTATCATAGTATGATTGGTTGATTTTGTAATACGTTCTTATATACGATTGAGAGATATATAACCTTTATAAATCAAACCTTATTGCAGCAAAAATAAAAGACAAAATAATTCATTGGACAGAAATAAACTCAGGAGTCAGAAAAGGCTGTGGCCTCTCTCCTGTGCTTTTTAACGTTTATATGAATGCCATTGTGAAAGATTTTAGAGAAACAAAACACGGATATATCACTATTAACAGAAATTTAAATTAGATGTAATAACGTTTGCAGATGATCTTGTTTTACTGGCAACATCTGAAGATGATTTGCAATGATCAGTAGACCTACATAATTTAAATTTAATAGCTCAAAAATATTCAATGGAAATATCCATTAACAAAACAAAAATAATAGCCTTTTTTGGTAAATATCCAATACCAAGCAAAATTTGTTTACATAACACAATTTTGGAAAGAGTTAATGAGTTTAATTATTTAGGATATAAACTTTCTTTTGTTGAAAATTTGGATTTATCAGAGAAAACTGTAAAATAAATTCAACAAATCAATGGGCATCATTAATAGAGTTTTAAAACCTGCATTAGTACAAAAATCAACTCGTACTCATCTTTATCAAATAATAGCTCGACCAGTCCAATGTTACGGGATTGAAGCGTGGACTATAAGGGCAAAAGATGAAAGCAGACTAACAGCTTGCGAGATGAGATTCATGTGCCGAACAGCTGGCTATACTAAAATATGGGATCGGAAGAAAAATGAAGATATCCTTCAAGAACTTAATGTGTCATCAATACTGGACTATATCTCCCGATATCAGTTAAACTGGAAGGAACACGTCTCAAGAATGGTTTCATCCAGGATCCCTAAGGCAATAATGAAATATCATCCAAATGGGAAACGGTCACTTGGTCGACCCATGAAAAGATGGCAAGAAAATCGCTTTTTCAGGGCGTGACAGTTCTTTTGGGACTAGTACTTGACAGGAGGATGATGATGATGATGATGATGCATATTTGAAGACTGGCGTATGAGTGAAATAGTCTCCATAACTTACCACAATCTACTCCAGCAGTGCAGAATAATGATAAACTACTGCACCATGATATACCCTTAAGATGCCAGCAGCATAGGACTTGCGGGTAATGCATTTCATTGGAACATTCTGCCACTACGAATCTCTAGAATGGGTTCGAATGCACGGAATCAGACATTAAGAAGATGTTACAGCAGATCCAGGTCACAATTGTACCGAGTTTGCACTCCACACATGCACCGTCAAGAATATTTTTGAAAATTTTGTCTGGAGATTGGAATCTAGAGACGCTCTTCGATTCCTTGTCCGTAGTAAATTGTTTCTGTCAATGCCGCGGGAGGCGCTGCGGTCGCTCGGAGTGTTTGGCACACCCCAGTATAGAAAATGTGAAGCGTGTCGTAGGCGGGTGTGAAAATTGGGTAATAGCTTCCTGCTCTCTCCGCGTAACAAGGGCCTGAGAGACAGTCGGGATCAAACATATGCGATCTGAACTCTGATTCAACAACATGGAGCAAATGCGAAAGTCCCAGGTTCGATTTGCCTCCTATGTTTTCCTGAGAAATAGGATTGTGTCGCTATCAATCCTTCTGGATTTTTCTTATGTCTGAATGTAAGTAAGTCAACAAAATTTTAATCTATATTTCGTTTTCCTATTTCAGATGTGATTGGACAGGTGACTCGTCTATAATTTCGAAGTCTGTAATCGATTTTTTTTATTCCTTTTAGACTGTATTAAATATAGCGGATGCTTGAGTTTCCAAGATCTAGGTTTGAATCTCTGAAGACTTTTGTGGCTATTCCTCATTTTATGAAAGGAATTTTATTATTGGTATCTATTATTGTATTATTGGTATCTATTTTAGTACACCACTATCGCCCCTGTTGTATTCCTTTTAGATTGCCTTGCAGTTAATGAAAGATTCAATACCAAAAAACTGAAGAGTATTCAATTAAGTTAATAAATTATTTTTAGAATCCCAAAAACTTTTAAAGTTAATTATATTTTTAAATTGTAGAGTGCAATTTGTGCAGGAAATATAGGTTTTACTGACATTTTGTACAATTCAGAATGTACAATAGAACATTAATAAAATCTATTAGTTTCAACAGATTGTCCTAATTCTTTCAGAAAGTGTGAAATTCGTGTCTCCACACTGTTTTCTATCAAAAGTTTCAGGATTCGATGAAGAGGAACAAAAATGTTAAGTGTTTCATCGTTTCGAGTTGTTTTTATTAATAATTCTTTACGTAAAAGTAATTAAATTTTACAATTTATGGCAAAAAATCGATATATACATATATATATTTATTATATACCGGTATGTATATGTGTGTAGCGATTGTTTTTATACAGTTAAATTAGGACCAAATTACGAAAGGACGAAAACGTAATAGTTTAACATTCTGCTAACCGTCGTATTATTTCATTTCATAGCGTTTTCAACTGCAGAGGTCAGTCACCTTCTTACTTTTCAGTTTTAGGCCTGGTGACCTATTAGGGACTCCTTCAAGTTTTTGGTGGTCTTCCAAGTGATCTTTTTCGTCTGGGGGCGTAAGGGAGAATGATTTTTTTAAGCACACTGGTCCTGTTCATTCTGTTGATATGCTGTAGCCAAGACATTCTATACTGATACTATATACTATACTAATTAATGTAGCCTAGTTTGTTCTTTTAATTTCTTATTTTACGACACTTCGTCAACTGTGATGGCTACCTAGCGTCTGAATGAGATGAAGTTCATAATACTAGTGAAATGAGTCGAATGTCCACCTGGTCGCTGTTCAGAGGCTAAGTACCACCTCGGAATAGCTCGGGAATCATCGTGTACGCTGTGTTAACACGAGTGCGCTTTGTATAGAAAGATTCGAAGCCCTGTCTTTGTAACGAGAAGAAATAACTTTATCGCTAAGCCATAAAGACTTCGTAGGGAATATGTCGTTTTGTTACACACAGATACGTCGTTGCTACGAACTGACATCATCCTCAGACCTTGATGCTTAAAATTTCCTCGTGTGAATCTCGCCTGTTATTATTCGGATGAGGAGTTTTTATCATCCAGTCTGCTCTCGAAAAACCTGATAGTTAGAATTTATAAAACAGTTATATCACCGGTTGTTCTATATGATTTTGAAACTTCGATTCTCACTTTGAGAGAGAAACAGAAGTTAAAGGTGTTCGAGAATAAGGTGCTTAGGAAAATATTAGAGCTAAGAGGGGTGAAGTTAGAGGAGAATGGAAAAGGTTACACAACGCAGAACTGCACGCATTGTATTCTTCACCTGACATAATTAGAAACATTAAATCCAGACGTTTGAGATAGACAGGATATGTAGCGCGTATGGTTGAATCTAGAAATGCTTATACAGGTTGTCCCATTTATCTTGTGGACCTATTATAACTTGCATCTATTATAACTTTTTTGTTTGGATAAGTATTAAATTTTTGTTTTTGAGAGTTATGTTAAAACGAGGGGCTAACATGATTGTAGAGATTTGGTGCATGTAACTACATTATGGTACAAGATACACGTGACGTCATCAATTCTTTTAATTACGTACTTTAATTATGTTACATTGATTACACACATTAAGACGAGTTCAAAAATGTTTCACAATGTCACCTTCCTAATCAATAACAACAACAAAATGCAGAATGAATGACATCAGAATGAGCCGTTTGTTGTGGTGCCCCATTCATCTTGTCCATTAACTTAAACAAAACGAAAGACGACTGGCGTCCGTACACGTCGCGTGTTGTATGTTTGCTGTTTTAACATGTAATCAAACCACAACAACTGTTGACGCCACAATCAACGTACAGTGGCCTGCACGTTCTCCGGACCTGTCGCCACTCGACTTCTTCCTGTGGGGAACTGTACCAGAACATTCTGACAACATCTGACGACATGCAGCAACGCATTCAACAGGCTTGTGTGTCCATTCAGCCAGCAACATGCCGAACAGTCATACTGTCTTTCGTGGAACGCCTTCGAATGTGCATTAATGTGAATGGTCACCATTTGGAACATCTTCTGTGACTCTCGAAGCATAACATTATCACATTGGAAGTACGTTTTTGTTTCGTTTTGTTGTTGTTATTGTGATACATTTTTGAACTCGTCTTAATGTGTGTAATCAATGCAACATAATTAAAGTACGTAGTGCTATTTGAAAAATTGTTGTCGTCACATGTATCTTATACTGTACCATAATGCAGTTACATGCACCAAATCTCCACACTCATGTTAGCCCCTTGTTCTAACATAACGCTCAAAAACAAAAATTCCAGTACCTATTCAAACACAAAAATTATAATAGGTACACAAGATAAATGGGACAACCTGTAGAGTGTTAGTTGGAAACCCTGAGGAGGAAAATACCTTTGTGGAGGCCGAGACGTAGATGGGAGGATAATATTAAAATGTATTTGAGGGACGTGGGATATGATGGTAGGGACTGGATTAATCTTGCTCAACATAGGGACACATGGCGGCTTATGTGAGGTCGGCAATGAACCTTCGGATTCTATAAAAGCCATGTGTAAGTAAGTACGTAAGTGAATATCACTTTAACCCCAAACGACACTTAAACAAATTCACGCCACGAGAAAACGACCATATTCCTTATCAAAGGGTGTACATACCTCAACTTACAAGATTTCCATTTGCAAGCATTTTAATGTGACCGATATATGAATGATTTGTAAACCAATGCATGTTAATGAAATAGTAATATGCGTTACAAGAGCGGTATGTTGAAGTTTTCATGTTCCAGGAAAGTTTCCGAGAATTGAAAGAAAACATACCGCTCGTGTATCGTACATTATTTTGTGCGAAGATCGTTTATTACATACTTGAAAGAGGAATTTCTAATTAGTTGCAATGAAATCTCCATCTTGGTTTCTGTTCAATGACGGCAAATTTGCAAAACAAAAAAATCTATCTTCAACATTATTGCTTTAAAATATTTTCCGTGTTTACTATACTCCAGCAGGCCGTTATATACGTCTGTTTTTTTCCCCCCAGTCTATAAAAGCGAACTTAAAACAAACGGTAAGGTTATGTAATGATTTATTTTTCATTTTAATATTTTAACAATATTATTTATATAACATATTGCAGTAATAACATCGGCATCTGGAATCTTGTTGATTTTTTCACGGCTTCCTTAATGTTCTTGCATCACGAATGCAGTAACTTTAGTGGAGTTGTAGAGTTTACTTAATTTTTGCAAATATTTAAAAACAATAATAAACAGTGCAATTTAGGTGAAATTGCAGTGGTAAGTTTCCAATTTATAATTATTACTATATTGAACGTCTCTGAAAATAATATGTTAAAAGCCTAAAGCAGTAAAATCAACATGTCACTTAAGCGGTAAGAAGAGGGAAATTGTTATGTGTGTTAGGTTGGGAATACAGAATGTGGAATTTTAGACTTTCCGCGGATTGGTTTTGTACGGAAACCAAGCAAATACGCACGATCTCGCACAAAATAATTATAATTTGTTAGATTTAATACATATATCTCTCTATCCTCTTCACAGTTCGTGCTAAACAACGTGTTATCAGTTATTTATAAACAAATGCACGTTTCTTAAAAAACAAAAACAACAAAGGCATAAAAATTCAAGTTACAGCTAACCGATACCTAATGAATGACTTGTAAACCAGTGCATGTTCGTGGCAGGAAAAAATCGAAATCCAACAGAGTAAGCTCTCCATGGCATTTGCGCCGCTGTTGTCCGCAGGCGTGAGGGCACGTCCGGGCGGCGCTATAAGCATATGCAGAACGTTTTGTACGTGTGAGATAGCTCCTTACGCCATCTTCACGGGTATCGATAATGCATGCAGTTATGACATGAACTCCCGATAATGGCTGCAGGGGTTCTAAAACGTTTACCGCAAGCGCCTTTTACAGGAAACGCTTAACAGATGCGTCCCAAATATCAGGAAATATATCACGCGGGGACGCAACGCACATTATCTCTCTCATAATGAGTAGCGATTGAAATGTTTATTTTTATTTGCACCACGTCACTACGATAGTGAATGTCGAGTTAAAAGAGATAAAATTGTAAACTGTGAGCAGCGGAAATCAATACGAAGTCTGTTGAAATGCCATTCGTTGCTGTTTTATTTTTATATGATTATTTAATTTTTTTAAACTTTAACGATGACGGACAGGATACAGATGGGGACGAAATATTTTCATTCTACACGCATTCGAACGAGAATTAAATAAAATGATTTCTAGGACTCATTCAGTGGAATGTAATAATTTGCAAAACTGCGTAATTCACTCAACCAAGCTTCAAAATCAAATATTTCTACCTAGCACAGCATATAAATAAGTAAATGTATCTTTATTTCATTCAAATGACAGTAAGTTAGTGCCAAATCGCAAAAAAAAAAAAAAAAATTATAACAAACTCCTACAGAAATCTCTTTATGTGTCTCACTCAACCAAACTCCGAAATGAAATATCTCTTCGTATTATGTTGTCACTTAAATAAGCAAATTTATCTTTATGTCATTCAAATGGCAGTAAGTTTGAAGCAAAGTGGAAAAAAATGCATACAATTTTATAATCGAAACAGATCTATAGGAAACTTTCTGTATCTCTCATTCAACCAAGTTTAGAAATAAAATATCCATTTCTAATATGTCGTCATATAAATAAGCAAATTTATCTTTCCGCCACCCTCTGGGCCAATATGACCTGTAGCAGGGTTGAATTCACGCTTTTTGTACACAAGATTTTTTGTACTTCAGTATTATAAACGGTCTTTATCGTGAGTCAAAATCGTGCATAATAGGCCACATTATTGTATTAGTGCTGTAATAAACATACGAGGGCAAAAAAATGACTTTACGAATGTGTGTCATACAATGTTTTTCCTACGATTGCACAAATTTTCATGAAATAAATATTTCAAGTTGGAAAGGTTATAAGATCACAATATCATGGCCATCTAAACTCAGAACCATTAAGTAAATAAGTATCAATGGAATGTCAGCCTGTTTTATTCGTATTCACGATTTCATGGCCGTCTAAACTGGTCACATAATCAACAAAGCGGTTGAATGACAAATCTTGTTACAATGAATACTACATGTAACTTCAGAATAGTAAGGGCTACAATGTAGATATGAATGTTAAATTTGTTACTTATTTGTGTTACATGTAATATTTAAGTAATGAAAGACAGAGTTAATGCATTAATTTCTTACTGAATGAAATTTGTACATTGATTATTACATTTTCTTAGGCAGTGTGTAAAATGAACAACAGTACCTAAAGTGATTACTTACATTTTTACGCACTAGTGTTTTAAAGCCTCACTTTAAGCACTGATAACAGTGGGTAAAATGCAACTTTACGCACTATTGTAGAATAGTACATTATGGAACGAGCCTATAATGGTAGTAATTAAGACACGAGTATGTTTATGAAACGTCGCTTGCGCTCGTTTCATAATTTTCATACGAGCGTCTTAATTACCATTATAGGCAAGTTTTATACGATTTTCATGCTCGATCATATTTCTAACTTGAAATTATTCATAAGTATTCACGTTATTCTTATCTGACTGAGGAGCGGAGCTGACCTTGTGCAATACCTCGTAAATTATGAGATGTGCGCAGACGCGAAAATATTGACTTTTTTTTCGAGAAACAAATGTCGACATTGACCTTGATATAATCTAGAGAGTAAAATAAACATTAATCTTGATATAACCTTGAAATTGAATTAGACATTGAAAAACGAGATGACAAATTGAATTTATTTGAATATTATTTACAATTAACGCTAATTATTATAGTAACAGAACTAACTTTATTTCAAATATAGGTGATTTATTGGTCCACACCTGTGGAGTAACGGTTAGAGCGTCTAGCCGCGAAACCAGGTGGCCTGGGTTCGATTCCCGGTCGGGACAAGTTACCTGGTTGAGGTTTTTTCCGGGGTTTTCCCTCAACCCAATATGAGCAAATGCTGGGTAACTTCGGTGTTGGACCCCGGACTCATTTCACCGGCATTATCATCTTCATCTCATTCAGACGCTAAATAACCAAAGATGTTGATAAAGCGTCGTAAAATAACCAACTGAAGAAGAAGAAGGTGATTTATTGATTTATTGTTGTCTTTCGATTGCATATCCGAGAATAATCGATACTTGCGCTTTCATATTGCTACAATGGTATTTTTTGATTGGTGGAACACCTGAACTTTAATGAATAGGTGTACTTTAATGAGGTCCATTGAAGGGCTGCTGCCAGGTGTATAATTACTACATTTCGGCATGGTTGAGCATAAAAAATATTACCATGCCAACTAAAATGTCATGACTTCTATTATAACAGTATAATCTGTGCCATAAAGTTATCATTAGAAACGATTTGCCATGCTATGATATTTAATACATCATTGTTGTCATCGCAACCTCTTTTTTCATAGACCATGATATCAAACTACTCATCATTACAAATCTGGTGTCATGTCTTTATTAGTTGTTTTATATTAGTTGTACAAAAATATTCGTATGAAACACGTTTATTCTTGTCGTCAAAATTAGGAAACTCGCTTCGATCGTTCCCTAAAAATTGATTCATGCCATAAAATATAATATAATAAACTTGTTTCATAATACACTATTAGCAACAAAACTTTGCTTTATATTTCTTGTTTCCTCAGCAACATGCAGGCCATAAACTGTGTTCAAAGTCTCGGACTGGATAGCAACAAATCTTCCTTCCGCTTCTTTGCGTTTCTGTAATTATATTATGTGTTGTACATGATTAAAATATTATCTGTAGTGATATGTATGTCAGTCAATATTTCTAGCAACAATTTTTTTCTTCTGTTCGGTGTTTCCAGATGAACACGCATTGAATTTTATGATTAGAACGTTATCGCCACTGATATACGTCAAACATAATTTATAGAAACAAATTTGTCTTCGTTTATTTCGGACATCCATAGTAGCACGCATTTTAATTTATATTTAAATTCTTACACATATGTCAATCACAATTTCTAGCAACAAATCGAGCTTCTCTTATTTCGCGTTTCCATAGCAACCCGTGTTCTAATTGACACCCCTGGGCACGTATCTGAACTGCAGGCATCGCTTGCACACTAACTCAGGCGGTATCTGTATTACATGTCAAGGAGTCGCTATGCACCGGCTAAATATATGCACGTATCGACCGATGCTCCTTCAGCTTTTTGTATCGGTTAAAAACACCTTCACGAACCCCGCGCGGTGCAGGCCGGAAATTAAAGCCACTTTTTCTTTTTTTATTTGCTCTGTCTTTGTCATTCGATAATTGTACAGTCGTGAACCGCCTGTAATGCAACGGGTGCGTGTTGCAAGACACTTCATCCGAACTGTGGTTAATTGTCGCCTCAGAGGGCAACAAACTCATTACAAGCTTACCGGCGAGCTGATTTGTTCTGAGGCAACCCAGTCCAGTTCGTCCCCTTTCTAATTTACAATGTTTTTACTTCAGGTGCGAATGCTTAATTTTTCATAGGCCCTTGTGACGAACTGTTACAGTTCAAAACAGTCAGATTTTGGCTTTAGGTTAATGATATACATAACCGGGTCAAATTATGACAAACCACTACGTCTCGGAATCGAATATCGACCCATTAAGATGGTCTCACAGACTGAGTTTCTTAAGGGGTTAGGTACAACTTAAAAGTTAAAATAGTCGAATTTTCAAAATATTTTTTGTTTAATGCACAAATTATTCCAGTATATTTTACTAAAAAAATATGTCAATATTTGCAATAGTTTTTGAGTTATGATTTGAAAGGCAGGATGCTGGAACCCCAGTCCCTCCTGACAGTGGATAGCGCCATGCCCACTCTAAAAAAATTATTTATTTTTTTGGAAGCAACATTTCTCATCTCAGCTAATGAGAAAGAGTTTGGAGATTAAATTTCTCATACCGGTAACCATTTTTAGTAATGGCTGCTCGTTTGTAAACACAAGAACGTGATTTTTATTTATAAAAATTATAGACTATATAAGAAATGTACAACGCTCATTTCCCGTAAATTACATTTTCAAGAAGGGTTTCCCTGATAACTCAAGAACTATCCAACATTCTGTAATGAAACATTGTGTGGGTATTTATACATGTTATATCTATTAAATTATGGAACACCACGTATTTATCTTCGATAGATTTTCTGATAAAGAATAAAATCTTTAAAAAAATGGTAAAATATCAGTATATTGCTTTAACACAAAATAAAAAGAAATATTATTTAATAAGGTATGTAGTTGAAAGATCATAATATTGTAAACATGAGCTTCAGAAATAAAATAAAAGAGAGAGAACATGAAAAAGTTGAAAAATATCTGAGTTATGAGGAAAACGCTTCATCACTGCACAGTGAACTGACACCGTTTTGGATTTTCAGAAAACATATAAATAATTTTTTTATATTGTAAAAATAGATTTTCATATAGCAGAAGGACAGTGTTTTACACCTACTAATTTTCATTATTATACAAGTTACAGTAATGGAGGAAAAGAATGTTGAATATTTCCAAAATTTTACTGCCGTAAGCTGTACCTAACCTCTTAAATCGACTTACGTAGGACACCTCACTAAATTCCGTAGTGGGACTTCAAATCACACCTTAAGCTTCACTAGGCTCAGGTTTCGAATCTAGATTCATAGAGGACACCTAACTAAATCCTGAACTTGACTCGATTCAGAAAGGACAGCTCACTAAATCCTGCATTGGAACCTCCATTTACACAGGACGCTTAACTAGGCTCAGGTTTCGAATAGAGGGCACCTCACTAAATCCCGAACTTAACTCGATTCAGGTAGGACACCTCACTAAATTCCGTACTGAGACCAGAACTCACACAGTAAACTTCACTAGATTTAGACTCATAGAAGACAGTTCAATAAATCCCCAACTTGACTCCATTCAGATAGGACATCTCACTAAATTCCACATTGGAACCTCCACTCACACAGGACATTTCACTAGCTTCTGGGTTCGAATATAGACTTACAGAGGGCACCTCATTAAATCCTGAACTCAACTCGATTCAGACATGACACCTCACTAAATTCCGCATTGAAACGTCCACTTCACTAGGCTTAGGATTCGAATCTAGACTCATAGAGGGCGTCTTACCAAGTCCAGATCTTGTATCTTCACTCATACAGGACGCCTCGCAAAGTTGCGGACTCTAATCTCGAGTAATACGGGACGCCTCACTAATTCAGGATTCAAATTTTGACTCATAGATAACACCTCACTAAGTTCCAGACTCGAATCATGACTCATAGGTTTATAGGATGCTAAAAAAGTTCCAAATTCGATTTGATTTGTATAGGACGTTTTACTAAATTTCGGACTCGAATATTGACTCCTACAGGAAACCTCGCCAAGTTCCGGACGCTTAAATAAGTCCCGAATTCGACTCTACTTAGACAGAATATTTCACTAATTCCCAGACTCGAATCTTGACTCAAGCAGGACATCTCACTGAGTCACGGACTTGAATCTTGATTTATGACATCTCACTCAATTTAATATTTAATCGCGACCCGTGCAGAACATATAAATTAAGTTCAACATTCAAATTTTGACCCATACATAACTGACCTCGTTACCAATTTCAAAGGCATGTTTAGTCCGATAAGTATAATTAATATAATTTTAAATATATATAGTTGGGTTTATTACCGCCAAAGTTATGTACTTATCAAGACAATCATTCAAGTCATTAAATTATGATATGAGGTAGAACATAGTGAAAGACTAACGTTTTCGCCATAAGTATGGCATCTTCAGGTCTCATGGCGATGGAAACACAAGATGAACACTTATATCTCTGGTATGTATACAATCATTGGAGCATATGTCCGATCTCGTTAAGTCAAGAGTTCAATTCACTATCCTTAGAGGATAAAATTCGGGCGGGCCTGAATTCAAATTCTTTTTGGGAAAAGTTACCTGCCTGAGGCTTTTCCGAGGTTTTCCCTCAACCCACTAACAACGCCGACCTGGATGGCTCAAGCGGTAGGGGCACGGCATGTCTATCGTTTGGTCCGAAAGGTTGTGGGTTCGAGTCCCGCCTTGGGCATGGGTTTTGTGTGCGTACTAGTTTAAGAAAACCAAAAAACAGAAAAATCAGAAAAAGAGAAACGAAAAAAAAACTATAAGAGCAAATGCTGGCTAACTTTCGATGCTGTACCCTGGACTCATTTCGCTAGCAATATCAAGCGTCGTAAAATAAACGAATTTAAAAATTTGAAATACGATAGAGATAATAAATTTCTAAAATTATCACGTAGCCTACGATCCAATAAGACCTTGCTGGATTCTGCTACTCTTACAAAATGAGGAATTTTATTTCTTAGGTGAATGCACCTGTAACGAGAAACTTGTTATGTCTGAAGTTAGGATTGTAGGTTAGGAAATGAGTTCAATTTTGACATAGTCAAAAGATGACAGAGAATTCACTTGCATGAAATTTTTATGATGTTCGTGAGCGTTATTGTGAGCATGGCTGGAATTGTAAGGACATTTATGATTGAAACAAAATATTTAATACCAATATTTATTTTAATTTCCGTATTTATATCCCCGTATAATCTCTGATAGAGATTCTGACTGATTTTAACAGGAATTTTCCATTCAAGTCTGATTAGTAAACTATGTTACTATTCAGCGATGTATTCAATGGAGGGAGAGAGAAACTGGCCACTATACCTCATCATCTCCTGGCTTAGTTGTCTCATAACTAGGCTTCGCATTCCAGCTACTTATAAACTAGAATGAAGTTGCCTTATTCGAAGTATATGTGACGCCACAGCGCAGGTATAAGTACGTTGTTATACAAAATAGTTACGCATCCTCTGCCCTCTTTCTCTAGAAAGTCGAAACCGGGACGCAATTATAGTGAGTAGTCTTATCGATCACTGTTCTTACTAGTCGTATTATTTAAATAACTACATCTTTGTGGCTGATTGAAGGTTCATTGCAGAGGTAAAATGCCTTAGGTAAGACGCTCAAGTGTGTAATACTGCTGGGCATATTTGGGGTTTTTGAACTAATATTTTCACTGTCAATATATACAACATTACATATAAATTGTGTAAAATAAACGTAAAAGTGACAAAAACTGTGCACTGAAAGACACTGTAATACCAAAAGGCACAGAAAGTGTGTTGAACGTAATGAAAAAGAACCAGTACCATCACAATCTCACAATTATGAAGATATTAACTATACGTTTAGCATTAATTTGTGTAGCCTACCATGTTGTTCAGTGCCAACATTCCAATTAATGAATTATATAATCTACATTTTAGGAAATTTCTAGAAAAGTACATATAAAATTAGTGGGTTTTCAGTGACGAACGACATGCAATATTCTAATGAAACATGAAAAAATATCAGGCAATAGGAATATCTTGTACTACATCATAAACCAATAACGTCATGTGCTATTGAAATAATTTCTTGCATTATAAAACCATTTCTAGTGACATCCGCATAAGTTAAAGTTCCGTAACATACGAATGTACGTTACTATTCACTGCAAAGATCACGACAAAAATGAACATTACGGCTCAAGCATGTGTTTACTAGAATAGCTTCAGAATGTCTGGAGTTGACTGTACTCCACGAACATGCAGCGAGACTCGTTTGTTTATATCCTTATCCATTGCATCATTTGTCTTCGGCGTACTATATACCCAATGTGTCTTTATGCATCGCCTACAAGTTCTCCAGAACAAGTTCCTGCGTACTGCAACAAATACCCCCTGGTTTGTAAGAAATCAACAACTGCATCAAGAATTGGGAATTCTTCCACTAGAACAGTACATCCATTCAATGTCAAAATCTTTCTTCAACAAACTTCCTGGTGTTCCTGGAGCTGTGACATATAACATTGGAGCAAGATCTTGTCAGCCATCTCGACTTAAAAGGAAACTCCCTCAAGACATCCTTCTTAGTGATACTGACGACTCTTCATAAATTTAACACAGAGAAAATCATCATATTTTTATTCACATAATTCACAAAAATGTTTAATTAATTAATTTAAATTAATTAGAGGAGCCTTTAGAGCCAACCTCAGCATGATATTCTGCATGTGATATTCCATAATTTAACAGTGGTCTGTATAGCAAGTTTGCTGGTCGACCAATATTAAACATAAAAAAATGTGTCTTTAACTTCAGTCTTTAGGTAGCTGGAATACTAAGCCTGCTCATAACTGATGCCTTATTATTATACCTATGAGGTTCCAACCAGTCTTCGGACTGTTGACTGAACATTCTCCCCGCATTTTAATTTAACATGGCGGAGCTTTCCCGTTAATTACTTCATAACTTACTGCTCCTTCATTACACAAGACCTTGCCTCTAGACAACATTGCAATTTAATAGTCAAAACGATTCACACATTATAAATATGCCGTATGATAGTTGTAGTATAGTTCAGGAGGCGAGACCTGGCATGTTAATCGTGCGGGAAGGGAAAGGTTAGGCGATCAGAAAAAGAGTTTGGCGTGTGAGGGGTGACAGTCGTTAATATTACACGAATCTACTGACACTGAAGTTCAGCTCAGACTAAAAGCTTATTTTCCCCTCCATATCCGCTGGTGATATAGACACGGTGCGTGATAGGGTCACAGAATAGGTTTTACCTCGTCTACTATACATACTGAGGGGTGGTGCAGTAGTAGTGGTAGTGGCAGTACTGGCTATGATCATGGGGATGTAATAATGGTGATGATTATGTGATATTAATAGTGGCAGTACATTTTCAATTTAATTTCTCTGGTAATTCCGAAGGTGTTGGTTTGACTAAGGCCTTTTGACAAGATTCCTATGATTAGTTGGGAACAGGAACTTTGTCTACCCAAGTGAAGTTCGTAAATTAGCCATCAATCATTGTACTTGTTCAACAGTACTGCCTTGAAAACCAGATGAACCGCCACTGCAGCACCGCACGGTCACTGAGCACCGTGGCAGCTGTTTTGTTCCCCATGTGCCACACGTGCGCTACAGGGAGATGAAATGCACGCTGCATTAATCACTATGATGGTAGCAGATACCGTCGTCAGGAGAGATGTTATTACGGAGACTAAGGGCCAAGAGGTAAAATAATTAGTATATTTAGTATTTTCCTTTTACTTTTCACAAATGCATTGGATTTAAAATCAGATATTTAAAGAAAGGCGATGTAACATAGTCAATAAAGTCGAAATCGGGACAGCGGAATCAAATCACTGTGTAACTATTTTAAAGTAACAAGATAAAAAAATCACATATTTTAAAAACATTGGTCCTTTGATTTATGTCTGTATTTTTGTGAGGATGATCACTCAACATTCACAAATAGCAGGCGTTCCAAAGCATATAGTTGAAATGGTGTATGTCATCAAGACCATCAAACACAACACAAATAATACAGGGACATCATTTTATTTTTACTTCAATTTTTATTGTACATGAATTTTTTAATGTACTTCACTCCCACCCCCTCTACTAGCAAACTTCTAACCGTTCTCCACACAGAACAAAGGCCGCGTATGTAGTCAAAGTCGCCTTACCGTCATAGTAAACAGTACTGAGTTAGTGAGTATAGTACGTTCCAGAAATATGTTCGCGTTTTCCAGTGACGAAAGAGCTTTCAATATTGAATCATAATTTCACACCGGTACTGTCGTCCGTTTGCCTACGTCGTATCCCGGTTTCCTCCACCCGCTTCTGCTCGCCCCTCTGTAAAGGCTAGTGGCTTGGCTGTCTTAGCTCTTTTCTGAAAAAGCATTAATTTCTGTTAGGAAATGGACGTCTGCGTAATATTATACAACTGTTTAAAAGAACTTAAATAAAAGGGCCTCGTTAAGTCATTAACTGTCACGTGATTTCCACCCTTTCCACCCTTTCTACCACCCTGCGACAAAACCACTTGGACGGACAGTAGATAGCATGTCTGAATAATTTTATCTTTTCGGATCGGGTAGAAGTGAAGATTGAAGTTACAGTATGTAAGGTACTCTTTTATAGAGTATGTGCAGAATTATTTCAACACGATTACTAGTACGAAGAACGAAACTGGTAATTGAAATTAGATACAATAGTTTCTAGGCTATTGCGATAATATGCACAAGAGAACTGAAGCCTGTATCGAAGTGGACGGCCACCATTTTCAAAAATGTGTTTAAATATCCATATTATGATTATTTTTAAATTTAACTTCATTCTCTATATTGTACGCTAATGTGCTGTAGGCAATATAATATACACTGCATAATGAATACGTTCGCATGGCTAGCTCAGTTCGTGAGTAAAACCACTTATTGTTAATACTGTACTCTATTTTGATTAAACAAAAACCTAATGAAAATTATCAAACTCAAAATCGCGATATTTCTTAGTTTACGTAAATGAACTACTTTTCTTCCCTCCTATACCTAGTAAAGTGATTTGTTTGTATTTTACATCAGTATCATCGAATTTCAGTCGTGGAAGGGGATAGCAAACGGTGTTTCCGGTTCTCAACCGTTAATTCAAAGGTATAGCCAGGTTAATATCAGAAAAGTTAATAAAAATAAAATGATGTCCCTATAGAAAAAAAACAGTTTCTTTGCGAGGGAGACAAAAACCCACGCCAATATTAGAAAAATACAGGAAATAGGCATTTAATTCCTTAACTCTTTGCGCTCGAATGAGTCCATTTAGAATCATTAACATTTCTGTAATCTCTGACTCACATGATTTGCCTGATGGTTTCATTTGGTATCCTCAGAAGTAGTTTCGTTCTTTACGGATAGAGTACAGCACCCGCCAGTTCCTTGGCCAGCTGTTATTAGGAAGAGGATTGCTTTGTTTTTTTTTCTCCATGATGTCTTCATAAAAAAGATTCAGGTCAGAAAGGGTTAATTGTTATTACCCAGTTGATTATGTAACCAGAGAGAATACGCACTGGAAGAATTCCGAGTTCAAGTCAAAGATAAAACAGAATGTTCATCTTGTCGTAATTACCAGAACGCAAAAGGGATCCCCTCTGCCCTTTACAGAATTGATTATCGTGGTATCTTTCCAGTAGTGGCCAGAGCGTGATACTGACCACAACTGCATAAATTCCGAGAACTCCAAAAAAGACATAGAAGTTTTACCTCTCTGCCCTCCCTGGTCTGAATTGTATGTAGAATGTACCTCTACTTTTCTGTTCCATAGAGTCTGTTTGAGGCAATGATATTATGGTGTCAGACAGCAGAATATATCTAAGTACGATACTCAAAGCAACCCTCCTTATTCTCGGTATAAGTCTTCGAAGACCTGTTCTTATGCCAGAAAATTGACGGACCTAAGACTGGGCCTAGGGGGAAAATGTCTCTAGAGAGTCCAAGTTGAAACACTGGAAATGATGTGAGGTTGTGAATTGGCAGCTTTAATCAGCCCCTTGTCCTTATGGAAAGGTCAGCATTTTTTAAACTTTACTTGTGATAATGGGACAGCTAATGCTACGTCGCCTGGGAGACGCGATGTTCAAATGTCTTCTTACTGCTGCGTCTTAAGCATCTGCGACCTTTGGAGTCGCTCCATCTGCTACAGGGTGTGCACAAGAAAATGAAACAATGTTTCATGAGAGCGATATTTGTAATTATCCAGTTGTCAAAGATTTTTATATCTATTTTCAGACTTCCACCACTCCAACGGAACAAAAACAATCCATAATAGTGCATAAATAGTAAACAGATATTCCACTATGTTCGCTGGTGCTGCACTCACGTAATAATGTAATTTTGTACAAGTGTTTGTAGTGTCATTAATTTTCAGTATACAAATTAAATTATTACATTGTAATGAATTTATATTAAAATTTCGCAATACAATATAATTTATTTATGTTCTGTGTCGTTTATCTTTAATATTATTATTGTGAAATAATTCAATTTTCCGCGTGATGTTCTTCAGTATGTTTCTATTTCAATATTCTATAGAGAAAATTACGTTCATAAATATGGTTGAAAGTTTTTTGCGATAATAAAGTATTTAATCTGTTCCCAATTATTCAATTGTTTATTTATAAGTAACAATATATTACAGGTGGGATAATATAGCAATGATAATGGCAACAGTAACACCAGCATATTATACGGTTATAAATTTTACGACACGGGTTATATTTCTAACTTATCTTTTAAATTGACGTTGATTTACACAGACAGGTTGCTGATAAAATACATATCCTGAAGAAATGAAACAAACGAAGCGAGCAATTAAGCACAAATATGAAGATTAATTGCATCACATGGTATGGAAATAAATTTTAATGCTGCTTATCTGAATCAACTGTACAACTGTATAATACAATTTACTTTCATTTTCATGTCGACTATTATTTCTGTCACGTAATGCGATTCTCTATCATACATTACTCAATTGATTTTCATTACGATGTTCTGTAAAGGACATAATTCTTACAAATAAATAATTCATTTGCTTTTGTACTCAACCGAGGGAGGTGGCTCTTACAATAAGCACTGGACTCGTATTCGGAAGAACCGTGGATCAAATCCTTCGGAAGGTCCGTGGTTCAAATCTCCGAACCGACCAACCTGACTTTTGTTTTTCCGTGGTTTTCCACAGTTACTTAAGCAAATGACGGTTTGGAAATTTCGTTGTCATGGTCCATTTCCCTTCCTCTTCCCTGAAGAAAAAGAAGTTAGAATTCATAATTATCATTCATCCTCATCGTCTCATTCCATAGGCATATTCAGGTCATGATGCATGCCTTCATCCGCTTGCAGGAGGGACGTTCTCTCTGAAACAGTGTCTGGGCTCCAAGCCTTTCGCAACATCTCTGCCAGGATTAATTCCTTAAGAGTACTTCTGAGAGCGCTTCGATACCTGACGACCCTTCAGCATGTCGGCTTGACAGTGACCTATTTGCACCCCGAATTATGGGATGAATGAGAATGAGGTGGACCAACTCACCGGCCGCATGAGATCCCTCATTCGCTCATCCAATGGGTCCCCTACACCTCCGTCTTAAATTCATACCGTCATGGTGACCAAGCAGCGTTCCTAACCTGCCCCCAGCCACTCAATGCTACTGCTACTGCTACTACTAACTTATGTACTTTTGTATTTGATAACAATACGTTTCAATTGAAAATATATTATTTTGTCCTGAATCTGCCCCAGCCTATTCTAAGCAAGATGGTTGTGTTTTGTGACTAGCGAAATTTGAATCTGTGACGCGGAATACATTTCTCTGCAAGGTCTTGTGTCGCAATGGTGAAACTACGTTGACTGTTACACTTTTACTACGTCATACTACTTTTGACCAATTAAACGGTAAGAAATGATATGTTTCAACCAATCATGGCTGCTTATCGCTACAATTTGATCACTTCCTCAGCATTTGTTAGTTTTTATCACTTCCCTAACATTTGTTTCTTTGTTTGCCAACATTTCAAACTGCAAATTCTTTACGGTACTATAAAACATTCTTTGCGATCGTCATTTGCTTTCCGCATATATAGTCAACCGAAAATGGCGGCTCCATTAAAACGTTTTGGTGAAGTTAACATTAATGAAATAGAATTTTAGTTAGTCGATTAATACCTATTTTATTGGATTAAAGTACTTTATTTCTTTTAATTTTATATACTTTCTTTTGTTTTATCACCTCCCTATCATTTGTTTCTTTGTCAACTTTTCAAACTGCAAATTCTTTAAGGTACTCCTGGTCACAATATAATAAACATTGTGATCAGGGACGGTACTATAAATCATGCTTTGCGATCGTCATTTTTTACCGTATAGATAGTCAACTGAAAATGGAGGCTCCGTTCAAACGTTTTGGTGAAGCTAAAATTAGTGAAATAGAATTTCAACAAGTCATAATTTGAAGAAACAAAGAGGAAGGCAGAAAATAGGAAAGACTGGAGATAGCTGGGTTTGCAGTGAAAGACTGCTCTTGGGCAAAACACTAAATGAATGATTGAATGAATGAATTAATTAATATTTTATTGTATTAGAGTACTTTATTTTCTTCTAATCTTTATATACTTTCTTCTAATCGTGTAATAGTCAATTAAATCCCACTCGAATTTTGATTTTCTCTGGATAAATCAAAACCTCAAGTTTTGTCGTTCAGGCATTTGTTCTTTCACTTATTGTTTACCTACTGTACCGAATCCTCAGACTGAGTATTCATTATGAATACAGCGACGATTTTACTCTCTCTTCAAAAATGCACTAAGTCATGGTAGAGGCGTGTACTTCGGTTCAAATGACGAGCAAGCAGTCGATTATCGAGATCGATAGTCTGCTGCCATAGTAACCGTCAGTCTCAGCTAAAATGTGAAGTCCATAAGAATGGACTCGCTGTTTATGAATCTCTGAGTCCCAGGTGACACGTGACACGTGACAAGGGCATGCAGTGCTGCCGTCTCCAGGCCGGGGCACGATGAATATTTGATAAAACGATTTCCTTTTGTTCGTGGATGGTATCAAAAGCGTTTTATTGATTTCCTAACATAATTCTTAAAACTTTAATGCGCACTTTAGGTCACTCCGCTCTCTCCACCCGCGTGTGACAGCGTAGCGGGGGTGTCCAAAGTCGGAAATGGAGAACTCTCTCCATGTAGAGACGTGCTCCGACTTCATTGTATCTGAACAGTGTCTAAAGCTGCATTGCTCTATCCCGCTGCGATTACGGTTCCCATTGAAAGATTTTTATTTCAAGTCTTTAATCTTTCGTTAATTATTATGATGCGGACTTTGAGCTGTTAATAAAAAATTGTCATGCTGCAGACTTTGAAAATCCGTTGCGATACAGACTTTGAACTGTTGCTGTGATACAGTTTTTAAACCGTTTTTGCGGTACAACCTTTGAACCGTTGCTGCGATATAGACTTTAAACCGTTGCTGTGATACAGTTTTTAAACCGTTTTTGCGGTACAACCTTTGAACCGCTGCTGCGATATAGACTTTAAACCGTTGCTGTGATACAGTTTTTAAACCGTTTTTGCGGTACAACCTTTGAACCGTTGCTGCGATATAGACTTTAAACCGTTGCTGTGATACACTTTTTAACCGTTTTTTCGATACGCCTACAACCTTTGAACCGTTGCTGTGATACAATTTTTGAAGCGTTGCTGCGATATAGATTTTCAACCGTCGCTGTGATACAGTTTTTAAACCGTTTTTGCGATACAGATTTTGAACCGTCGCTGTGATACAGTTTTTAAACCGTTTTTGCGGTACAACCTTTGAACCGTTGCTGCGATATAGACTTTAAACCGTTGCTGTGATACAGTTTTTAAACCGTTTTTGCGGTACAACCTTTGAACCGTTGCTGCGATATAGACTTTAAACCGTTGCTGTGATACGGTTTTTAAACCGTTTTTGCGATAGGCCTACAACCTTTGAACCGTTGCTGTGATACAATTTTTGAACCATTGCTGCGATATAGATTTTCAACCGTCGCTGTGATACAGTTTTTAAACCGTTTTTGCGATACAGATTTTCAACCGTCGCTGTGAAACACTTTTTAAACCGTTTTTGCGGTACAACCTTTGAACCGTTGTTGCGATAGGCTGTAGACTTTAAACCGTTGCTGTGATACAGTTTTTAAACCGTTTTTGCGGTACAACCTTTGAACCGTTGCTGCGATATAGACTTTAAACTGTTTCTGTGATACAGTTTTTAAAACGTTTTTGCGATACAACCTTTGAACCGTTGCTGTGATACAATTTTTGAACCGTTGCTGCGATATAGATTTTCAACCGTCGCTGTGATACAGACTTTCAAGCGTCGTTGTGATACAGTTTTTAAACCGTTTTTGCGATACAGATTTTGAACCTTCGCTGTGATACAGTTTTAAACTGTTTTTTAGATACAGATTTTGAACCGTCGCTGTGATACAGTTTTTAAACCTTTTTGCGATACAGATTTTGAATCGTCGCTGTGATACAGTTTTTAAACCGTTTTTACGATACAGACTTTGAACCATTTCTGAGATACAGACTTTGAAATGTTGCTGTGATACAACCTTTGATACAGATTTTGAACCGTTGTTGTGATACAGATTTTGTACCGTCGGTGTGATACAGTTTTTAAACCGTTTTTGCGATACAGACTTTGAATCATTTCTGCGATACAGACTTTGAAATGTTGCTGTGATACAACCTTTGAACCATTGCTGCGATACAGATTTTGAACCGTTATTGTGATACAGACTTTCAACCGTCGCTGTGATACAGATTTTAAACCGTTTTTGTGATATAGATTTTGAACCGTCGGTGTGTATAGTTTTTAAACCGTTTTTGCGATACAGACTTTGAACCATTTCTGCGATACAGACTTTGTAATGTTGCTTTGGTACAACCTTTGAACCGTTGCTGTGATACAATTTTTGAAACGTTGCTGCGATATAGATTTTCAACCATCGCTGTGATACAGACTTTCAACCGTCGCTGTGATACAATTTTTAAACCGTTTTTGCGATACAGATTTTGAACCGTCGCTGTGATACAGTTTTTAACCGTTTTTGCGATACAGACTTTGAACCATTTCTTCGATACAGACTTTGAAACGTTGCTGTGATACAACCTTTGAACCGTTGCTACGATATAGACTTTAAACTGATGCTGTGATACAGACTTTGATCCGTCGCTGTGATACAGACTCTCGTCCGTTGTTATGATACAGACTCTGGTCCGTTGTTATGATACACAATTTTTAGAAAACTGCATGAAATTTTGCATGACTTATACTCTTAATAAGATCAACAAGCTATAGTTCAATCTTTAACCTATCTTTTGTAGAAATTAAGAACAAAAATTTTCAATGTAAAATTTCTTAGGAATGTAAATACATGAAGAAAGAATATTTCTTCCTCTTGCAGTGCATACATTCTAACCATTGAGTTGGGGCTTGCTAATATGAATTTTTCCTTTAAGACCAAAAAAAAAAAAAAAAAAAAAAAAAAAAAAAAAAAAAAAGAATTATTAAAAAATATTTAAAACTTGGGAGTAATTTTTGAATGTGCAGTTTGGTACAAATCTCAGAATAAAAATTTCGAAAATTCACAATTCCAAAAGTTGTTATGCAATCAAATATTTTTTCTTTTAATATGATGAACAATTTTCAGACATTAAACATAGTGATCCGTTGCGCGAAAAGGGACCTAAAGTCGTGAAAGAAAATTTTACAGGAGAACAAAATAACGAGTTTAGTGTAAAAACCGCATTTCTATGTTTTGACATCTTGCGCTACTTGTAGGCTTTCTTTACATACTAAATTAGGAAGTAGTTTTACACAGTGCTTCTTAAATACCTGAATCTTTCTTATAGTTGCTAAGGAAACTAGTGAAAGCTTTAATTGCATTTTTCTCGAAAAGTACATAATGTAATATGAACATTCAATAAGTAATATGTTAAAAACTAAAGCATCTAGAACCATGATTTTTTTAATACTCAGTATTTCATCCCTTTTTTGAAATCACAAAAAAAAAAGAACAAAAAATGAAAAATCCGACTTTAGGTCCCATTTCCTGCAACTGATCATATACTTTATATTCCGAAGTGAAATAGTGTTAGAAGTTGTGTAATCAAGACGTATAAAATTTCATCAAAATAGAGCTTAAGGTTATGGAGAAATAAAATACATTCTGTTCCATTCTGGTCTTCAAAACCGGAGCGTCATACGGACAGACTCTAAAGACCAAAAAATATTCCATTTTCCAACACTCACCCGGGAAAATTGAAGATATGTTCGCAGAAACGGTCAAACCCTCATTTTTTTTAAAGAGTAAAAACATCGAGTCTTCAGCATTCCTTCCAGTGCATCCTTCAGTAGACAGTTTCTTCTCAGCCAGTGACCCAACCAATTCCTTTTCCTCTTCCTGATCATTTTCAGCATCATTCTTTCTTCAGCCACTCTTTCCAACACAGCTTCATTTCTTATTCTGTCTGTCCACTTCATACGTTCCATTCTTCTCCATATCCACATTTCAAATGCTTCTATTCGCTTCTCTTCACTTCGTCGTAATGCCACACTCCATACAAAGCACTTCACCAAACTCTTCCTTAGTTCTTTTTCCAGCGGTCCGCAAAAGATGCACCTTTTTCTTTTAAAAGCTTCCTTTGCCATTGCTATCCTCCTCCTGACTTCCTGTCAGTAGCTCATGTTACTGCTTATATAGTACACTCCAAGTATATGAAGCTGTCCACTTGCTCCACTGCCTCCTTTAGAATTATTATTATTATTATTATTATTATTATTATTATTATTATTATTATTATTATTATTATTATTATTATACATTAATTCTCAGCCCTTCGATGGAAGTCGCCAAAGGAATTTAACATTGTCGTCACAGTTTATCTCACCGCAGAGAACTTTGCCTGTATCTCTAGTATTCATTTTTGTGTGACGACACTTTATCAACTGCTGGCGGCCCGTCTCGAGTCGCAGAACAAGTGCTAAGAAAGTTCTGGCGGCGTTGCCAAGTCGTTAAGTTTTCCGCCCTGTTAAATACCCGACACAGGTAGGGCGGGTCCTAATGGGGTGACTTGATGCACACAATTCCTCCCCCATTCCGCAAGGGAAATGCGCCTTTTATTGATTTTCCGAAAATATTTTCAGAAATTCGTGCTCCATTGTAAGACTCCCAGAGTTCGCGGACACTGCCAGGTAAATCAAGTCGTCGTCACGATCCCGCGTCACTGTGGTAACAGAAAGGTTAAAAAAAGTTGTCGCGAAATCGAACCGTCACGTAAAAGTAGTTTTCAAATCACTTGTAGTGAGCGAAAATAATTAACGGTGTTATATAAACTGTAAGTACACATTCTCAAAATAATAATAATAGTAATAATAATAATAATAATAATAATAATAATAATAATAATAATAAAAGTAATAACAGCAATAACAACAAATACGAAGGTAAATCAGTATACTGTGGAAAAAATATCTACAATTATTGTTTTATTCGGTCGCAAATTTCAGCAAATCGGTAGCGAATATAATTCCGTTCTCTTTCATGAGAAATCACTCGAGGACTGAAAGCTACTGCACAATCGAGTCTTCATAAACAACTGAAAATTAATTAAACATCTTGTGAACAACCGGTTGCCATAGCGACGTTTATGAATGAAAGCTTATTCCCACAGTAACCTAAAAAGAAAACGACAAAACCCTTCTTTAGCAACCAGCATAAATTAAAAAACCTTTCTCTATAAAATCATGCCTTAAACGACGAATCTGTTCCTACAGAAATTTTCCCAAATTGAGAAAAGAGTTCTAATAAAAAGTGACAAACTGGTTTTCATTGAAACTTGCATATATTACAAAATCGATCTGCATAAAACGGTTTCCGAAGCAATCTATGTCAAACGGTAGCTTGCATAAATTAAACATTTGACTGGCTTCTGTAGCAATCAGCAAAAGTTTTAAAGTAGTTCTCAAAGAAGTCCCATAACATAACAAATATCCTCTCGTGAAATTGTTCGTAAATGACAAATCGGCTATCTTTTATTATTATTATTATTATTATTATTATTATTATTATTATTATTATTATTATTATTATTATTATTATAAAGCCTTATATAGGTCAGATTTTTTGTATTCGACAGATACTGGAGAAAAAATGGGAATATAAGGGTACAGTACATCACTTATTCATAGATTTCAAAAAGGCTTATGACTCGGTTAAGAGAGAAGTTTTAAATAATATTATTATTGAATTTGGTATTCCCAAGAAACTAGTTCGATTAATTAAAATGTGTCTTAGTGACACTTACAGCAGTGTCCGTATAGGCCAGATTCTGATGCTTTTCCAATTCACTGCGGGCTAAAGCAGGGAGGTGCACTATCACCTTTACTTTTTAACTTCGCTCTAGAATATGCCATTAGGAATGTTCAGGATAACAGAGAAGGTTTGTAATTGAACGGGTTACATCAGCTTCTTGTCTATGCGGATGACATTAATATGTTAGGAGAAAATCCTCAAACGATTAGGGAAAACGCGGAAATTCTACTTGAAGCAAGTAAAGAGATAGGATTGGAAGTAAATCCCGAAAAGACTAAGTATATGAATATATTTCATGATCAGAATATTGTACGAAATGGAACTATAAAAGTTGGAGATTTATCCTTCGAAGAGGTAGAAAAATTCAAATATCTTGAAGCAACAGTAACAAATTTAAATGACACTCGGGAGGAAATTAAACGCAGAATAAATATGAAAAATGCCTGTTATTATTCGGTTGAGAAGCTTTTGTCATCTAGTGTGCTGTCAAAAAATCTGAAAGTTAGAATTTATAAAACAGTTATATTACCGGTTGTTCTGTATGGTTGTGAAACTTGGACTCTCACTTTGAGAGAGGAACAGAGGTTAAGGGTGTTTGAGAATAAGGTTCTTAGGAAAATATTTGGAGCTAAAAGGGATGAAGTTACAGGAGAATGGAGAAAGTTACACAACGCAGAACTGCACGCATTGTATCATTCACTTGACATAATTAGGAACATTAAATCCAGACGTTTGAGATGGGCAGGGCATGTAGCACGTATGGGCGAATCCAGAAATGCATATAGTGTGTTAGTTGGGAGGCCAGAGGGGAAAAGACCTTTGGGGAGGCCGAGACGTAGATGGGAAGATAATAATAAAATGGATTTGAGGGAGGTGGGATATGATGATAGAGACTGGATTAATCTTGCTCAGGATTGGGACCAATGGCGGGCTTATGTGAGGGTGGCAATGAACCTCCGGGTTCCTTAAAAGCCAGTAAATAAGTAAGTAAGTAAGTATAAAGCCTTATAAGCTACTAAACTGCAGGCTAATGAATTTACAATATAATACCACTGCATTCTCTTCAGACAAATAATTTATTTTCGAGTTATAAATTTGTAAAATTGTTAGGTCCTCCTTCAGATTGTCCAAATATCTAACAAGCAAACGTTCTGATGGGGTCAGATAAAAAAATTAAATTTTCTTCTTCCACCATGTTAATGTCAAAAGAATTGCTTATACAAATTTTTGCCACTCGACCACTATTACGAGGGCCGTAAAAAATAAGTTCGCCAGGGGCCGTTAACAGAAAAAAACACAATTTCATTGGACAAATTTATTGGAACGGACACAGCAATTGTTGAGCTATTTTTCAACATTTTTCCATCGGAATTGAGACATTTCTCATATCATGGGATCGACAGAGAGAGGTGCAGACGCAGTCGAACGCTGGTTCCGATCTGAGGCGGTTGACTTCTACGACACAAAAATTGATCCCATGGTATGACAAATGTCTCAATTCCAGTGGGGGATATGTTGACAAATAGCGCAACAATTCCTGTATCTGTTTCAATAAATATTTCTATGCAATTGTATTTTTTCTATAAACGGCCCCAGGGAAAATCACTTTCTGGACGGCCTCGTAATTACGTTCGAGTAGCCAAAATTTGTATAATCATTTCTTTTGATATTATTAACATGGTGGAAGAAAAAAAATTAACTTTTTTATCTGCCACCATCAGAACTTTTGCTTGTAAGCCCAAGTCTTCCCAGTAGTCTTTTTTCTAAAGGAGTTTTTGTGCACACCTTTTTATTTTTCTTTCTTCTGGAACTCTTAGCACATTCCCAGTCCATCGCAGTCATATTGCTTCAATTTTGGCATCAATATGAGATTCATTGTAAAATCATATTTTTTTTAAATTGTGTAGTTTCCTCCATCCCGAAGTGCTCCCAGTATTTTTTTCAAAATTGTTATTTAAAAAATTGTCAATGTATTTCTGTTTCTTTGAGTGTTCATGTCTTACAAGTATAGACGAAAAGAGACATAATTTAAAGTTTTGTTGTCCTACGATACATACATATATATTTTTAATTAATTTACTCTTTAACATGTCGGACAGCTCTGTCATATTAACTTTCATAAATGGCAAACCGGTTTCCATTGGAACCTGTATAGACTGTAAAACAATAGCAATCTGCATAAAACGGGAAACCACTTTCCGAAGCAATCTCATGCGGTAACCTGTATAAATAACATTAATCATTACCTTCTATACCTTTCAATAAAAGGAACGATTTCCAAGGGGATATCCATAAAATTAAGAATTAGTACCATAAGAAAGTTCAATGACAAATTCATTTCTGAAACAACGTGGATGTGCTAAAATCCGATACTCATACTACTGTATTCTCTTTGAAGTGACAAACCGTTTCCCATAGCAACTTACATAAATAATAAAATAGTTTCCATAATCAGAAGCATAAATCTTAAATTGTATTTCATCACATACTTCCTTAAAATTACAACCAGATTGCCATAACAACTCGCACAAATGACAAACCAATTTCAAGGCAATTTCCCTAACATGAAAAACCATTACCCGCCGAAACTTTTATTTAAATGACAGACCGGTTTTCATAACAACTTGCACAAAATGACTACGCAGTTCTAAAAAATCATAAAATGACATGTTAACACCAATCCTTATGTTACGTAAATACACATGAAATAAAAACCCGATATTGACAGAATTTGTAGGAATAACGTGACTCTAAAGGCCGGTTACACACTACAGCGAAGGCTATGAACTATGTAATGTGTGGACAAGGCTTAGCTTAGCGTAACGTCTTCACACTACAGCGAGAAATATGTTGCTACACAGTGGAGCCATATCTGTATAGGTAATTAAAACACGAGATTTATTACGTCATACGAAAGGCAGTTTGATCAAAGACTTTGTATATAATACTTTACAAGGTATTTGGATTTGATAAGCGCTGATAGAAAAAAAAGTTACATAAATTTGAACATCTGACTTTCTATTAATTGGTCAATTTCTTTCACGTAATATAAGTTTTATTGGCTACAATTAGGTTAGGTTATCTGTGGGAGTGGGAAATACGTAGCTATGTTTTCAAAAAATCGCTAGCCGACCAATGCCTTATTTCGAGCGTTACTCCGTGTTAAAGGAAAGCATTTTCCATAGCTCGACAAACATATTACATCTGTGGCCGGGAGGAAAAAGGTCTTAAGCTAATGTTTTGTGAATATGAGATTTTGATATATTCTGAAAGCGGAAACAATTATCTTCAATCTGGTAAAAGGGCTAAAGTCAAATAGGCTGGATTTATAGAGCGTTACAAAATGTCCTACGTACTTTTTGAATCGAGCACACACAGAATAAAGGACTGAAAAATATTTAATACTTTATTCCTTACAAACCATCACGTGTTTACTTTCCATGGTTCCCTATTAAAAAGATCTAACTTGTATTTTAGCCATTTTATCACATATTGATGCCCTTTCCTTTTAAAACTTTAAGCACCAGGGTAAACAGTCCTATAATTGTTTAAGACCCAATTTGCATTCCTAATAATTTACATTTCTCATTTATTTTGACATGAGAAAGGTCTTATGTTTAATAGTCACTCGTAATCAGTTTGGCTTCTAGTCTTAAAAGGGCTTAAGTGTGACTATTTTCGGAAATAATTAAGAAAATTGTTAAATGAGCAACATTACCTATATTATAAGAAATATAAACAATTAATATCCAGGAAAAACCTTCTTAATTAAAAAAACTCTATAATTGAACCAATTTCAATCTTTCTACTGCTCTCCTGAAAAGTATAAAAGTTTTACTTAAGACCTTTTCCCTCCCGGTCACAGACATATTTCTCGCTGAAGTGTGTAACAGGCCTAAGCGTAGAGCTGGAGACAAGAGGTTCATGTTGGACGGCAAATTCTACCAAGCCTTTATCAGAGAGTCCCTGATGTTTCGCAATTGTCATGCTTGCTCTTGTGCAGCGATTCCAGCATCGTCTGGAGAACTCCTCTTCTCTGGTTATTGAACTCCGCACAATGTTTATGGGATTTCTAGAAATAGATCGGCGAGATCACGTGCCACAATAATCGCAGCTCTGCTGTCGACTGCCTTACTTCGCCACTCAACTTTCCTGGAAACCCTTCAAAGCCTCTAAGATCACTAACAAATCATAAGACATAAAACATTCGAACTTATCCGCGTACAAGTTTGTTTGGGATGCTGTACGTGACTCAGTGTTGTTACTGACAAAATTCCTACACATTGTTATCGGTATAAATATTACACGTTAAATATGACATTTTAAATAATATTTTTCACGCGTTTAATAAAAATGGGAACTCTTTTACAAGAACTTACCTACTTTTCGATATATTAGCACATCCATACGAAAACCAGTTTATCTTGTTGTGTATTCATATTCATATTCTTTATTTGCCTGAAGGTACAAGAATACATGAGGCTTCGTCAATGTAATAATATAAAAAACAATGTGTCAATATTTAAAATATTAAAAGAGTAAAAAAATAATACAATTTAACTAAAATACTACATCGTTTTCAAAAAATTCATTCATATTATAAAAGGGATTATTTTGTAGCCATCTCTTAACCTGAAGTTTAAATTGTGTTTCATTAAATGCCTTTATATTTGTTGGTATCTTATTATATACTTTTATTGCAGTAATTACATAGCTTGATTGTGTTTTTTGTAACCTGACAAGTGGTACGTTTAATTGAGCATTATTATCTTGTTTCATAGAGATGCAGATCTACTATACTCGTATAATTAGTAATATTCTTGTTTACATACATTAAAAGTTCAAAAATATATAGATTGTAGACTGTCATAATCTTGCAAATCAAGATTTCAGGTATAACTCCCTGTAAAGTTGATTTGAATAATTTCGAGGGAAAAATTGTTCCGGAGCCGGGTATCGAATCTTTTCATTTTTGAAAAAGATCTACATGATAGTCTGGGTGGTGACATTGTTAACATACGAACTGTCTTTTTCTGCAGTAACAGAATGTTTGGAAGGTCCGAACTATTTCCATATAAAAGTAATCCATATCTAATAACACTTTCAAATAGTGCATAGTAAACTTGTTTTAAATAATGTTTGGGAATCTTGTACATAAGACTTCTCAAGAGATAAATTACTCTAGAAATTCTTTTACATACATAACTGACATGGCTGTTCCACCTTAGTTTAGGATCCAGATATATGCCCAGCATCTTTACAGATTCATTTATCAGAGTAGATTCATTCTTGTATATTTGTCCATGCGTACAACCAGTTGTAAAGAAAATATATTTAGGGATTTTACGAATCGATATTATTATACAGTAAAATTGAAGGGTTCAGAACCATAGTGGGCCAAGCGCCATTTACTAAAACAGTAGAAAACAAGGGTTAAAATGAAGTTATTACCATAATTCAATGGAAACACATAACAAGCAAAACAAAGTATACACATTAAAACTAAATGATATGTCAATCTTAATTAAACTATGGCATTCACTTAACTTTAACCCTTGCTTTCTCCTTTTATAATAAATGGCGCTTGGCCCACTATGGCTCTGAACCCTTCAATTATGTCTCCCGTGATAGCTGCGTGGTCCAACGCTAGCGTTAAGGAATGAGCGCATATTCGATTTTATATGGGACAAGGAAATAATTCATGAAATTTCGACAAATATAAAGGGACTAGAATAGGCTTACGCCATTAGGAAAATCCAGGATAACACGAGGTTTGGAATTCAACGGGTTACATCAGCTTCTTGTCTATGCTGATGTGAATATGTTAGGATAACATCTACAAACTATTAGGGGAAAACACGGAAATTTCACTTCAAGCAAGTAATGAGATAGGTTTGGAAGTAAATCCCGAAAAGACAAAGTATATGATTACGTCTCGTGACGAGAATATTGTACGAAATGGAAATATAAAAATTGGAAATTTATCCTTTGAACAGGTGGAAAAATTCAAATACCTGAGAGCAACAGTAACAAATATAAATGATACTTGGGAGGAAATTAAACACAGAATAAATATGGGAAATACCCGTTATTATTCGGTTGAGAAGCTTTTATCATCCAGTCTGCTGTCAAAAAATCTGAAAGTTAGAATTTATAAAACAGTTTTATTACCGGTTGTTGTTTATGGTTGTGAAACTTGGACTCTCACTTTGAGAGAGGAACATAGGTTAAGGGTGTTTGAGAATAAGGTGCTTAGGAAAATATTTGGGTCTAAGAGGGATGAAGTTACAGGAGAATGGGGAAAGTTACACAACACAGAACTGCACGCATTGTATTCTTCACCTGACATAATTAGGAACATTAAATCCAGACGTTTGAGATGGACAGGGCATGTAAAACGTATAGGCGAATCCAGAAATGCATACAGAGTGTTAGTTGGGAGGCCGGATGGAAAAAGACCTTTGGGGAGGCCGAGACGTAGATTGGAAGATAATATTAAAATGGATTTGAGGGAGGTGGGATATGATGATAGAGACTGGATTATTCTTGCTCAGGATAGGGACCAATGGCGGGCTTATGTGAGAGCGGAAATGAACCTCTGGGTTCCTTAAAAGCCAGTAAGTAAGTAAGTAAGTAAAGTAAGTAAGTAATTATTAATAATTATATATTGTTTCATTTGTTGAATATAAACCATATATATATATATGTACAGTTATTTACAACGTAATTAGTGTTTTCTCTGAATTGGTTTGCTGGACAGCCGTTAATATGGGTCTATGATAAGAGAGATATGAAACATAATTAATGTAAGAAAGTAAGTCTATCCCTCTAGCAAACACCGTATCAATGTAAGAGTCTTATTCGTTGCTAACGAAGTGACGTCAAAATAGCGCAAAATAACTAATTTCCGTTCCTATGTAAGTGACGTTACATACTGAACTTCAGTAACGTTTTATTCATTTGATACTCGAGCTTACGTTTTACGTTAAAAATGCCATATGTAATCATACTATATCTCATGATTAATTATAGGCCTACTGTGGTGCAAAATGTTGCATGGACACACCTTCGTTTATTTTCTATAGTAATCTCACTAGAGGTTTTCATTTATCTAGAGAAAATCAAAACTCGAGTGGGATTTAATCGACTATTACACGATTAGAAGAAAGTATATAAAGATTAGAAGAAATAAAGTACTGTAATGCAATAAAATATTAATTTACTTACTAAAATACTAAACTTCCTTGAAAATTTATTATTATACCATCTCATAATTATAAATATTTAGGTAGATAACAGTAGTGTGTTATGATGATCTGTTCTCTTGTTACCAGTTGTGCCAACTATACAATCTTCATTCAACTCTATGGACGATTATTTTGATTCAGTTTCATTTCTATTAAAACAGTGGCATTCTACTTCAATTATCTATACTAATAATAAATCTGTAGCCGAAATTTTTCTGGTAATTTTCGATTTTCCAAAAATAATTGGTCCTAACATATATAATTAACCGCCCTGAAACCGAAAATCGCATTTTTGAAATTTTTGTTTGTATGTCTGTCTGTATGTTTGTTACCTTTTCACGCGATAATGGCTGAACCGATTTATATGAAAATTGGAATATAAATTGAGTTCGTTGTAACTTAGATTTTAGGCTATATGGCATTCAAAATACATTATTTAAAAGGGGGGTTATAAGGGGGCCTGAATTAAATAAATCGAAATATCTCGCTTATTATTGATTTGTATGAAAAATGTTACATAACAAAAGTTTCTTTAAAAATGATTTCCGATAAGTTTTATTCTTTACAAAATTTTTATAGGACTGATATTTAATGAGATAAATGAGTTTTAAAATTAAAATAACGCCATCTAAGACGGTGCAATGAATTAAGAACAAATGACATCGTCTATAAGGGGCCTTGGACAACAACAATCGAAACAGGGGCCTTGGACATCAACAATCGAAAGCTAATAAACTTAGCCTACAGACAATGTTTCTGTGTTTGTATGAAGTAATATCAGAAGCTAAATTAACCGATTTGTATAATTAATTATTATTTCACCATTGGAAAGTGTAGTTTCTCTAGATGGACATAATGCCAAAATGTTATTATAGTAACGTCTGAGTAAATCGAGGACAGGTAAGATTAAAATAGCTTCTTATGCACAGAAAATTTGATAAGCTATTTTGTACATTCGTTTTTTGTATTTCTTAAAATAATATTTATATACACTCATTTTAATCTCAGAGAATTAACGAACAATGAGAGTGTATTGATTTAGTATGCAGTAATAGTGCGTTAGCTTAGCAATCCATTATTTTATAATTCAAATTTTAACTATGCTCAATTTAATCGTGTTAAAATACATAAAATATATATGCAATAAATGCAATGCAAAACAAATAGGTAATGAGCGAAGCAGATTATCTTGCGCTGTTGTAAAAGTTGTTCCCTGGATCAAACGTCCTATTTTAATTATGTAATTACTTTATATTTATTTCTAACAGGTGCAACGGAGCGCACGGGTACGGCTAGTCAATATAATATATTAAACAATCTCTGATACGTGACTATCCATAATCTCAGATCAGAAACTGTATAATAACCTAAATAATATAAATAAGATAAATGTTAGTAAAGATATAGAAAGATGTAAAGATGATTAAATAAACATGAATCATTTTAAAAGGTAGGCCTACAATTATTGAAAGTAAAATGTTAGAAAATAAAGAAACAAATGCTAGGGAAGTGATTAAAAACAAACTAATGCTATGGAGGTGATAAAAAAACAAATGCTAGGGAGTTGATAAATATTTTAAGATAAGCAGTCATGATTGGTTGAAACACGTCGTTCCGTACCATTTTATTGGTCAAAAGTAGTATGACGTAGTAAAAGTGTGATAGGCAATTAAAAACATCCCATGTTATGTTTCAATTTATTATTATTATTATTATTATTATTATTATTATTATTATTATTATTATTATTATTATTATTAGTCCTTTTCTTAATTTTTCTAGTGTTCTTTTTTTCCCTCTTTTCTTTCATTCTAAAATCTATTGCTTCTTTGAACTTCGAAGTAGGTTATTTTGGCCTATGCTGAACGTTACTTATATCTGACAAATTTTTAACAATCACATACAGACAATCCTGCGGTGTGGGCTCAGGACAAAACTAAAACATACTGACAATGGAAAACAACCACACTGACAAGGAATTCGCATTCATCTCCGTGGCTTCCATTCAATGTTAAATCTACGTGCCTCAACCCTTGCGAACGTGGCGGCCAGCACTAACATAAATAGTTGTTACCTATTTTGTTTCAGAGCCCCCTGGTAATATTTTCTTTAATGCTGGCGTTGCATGTAAAACAAACAAAAAGCAGTTTACTGAAAATTTAATCAGACTCGTAATTAGCGCTGCAAATATTTTACAGGTATGTTTTCAGTTGTTTCATTTACAATTAATATAAGTCACTCTGTTTAAGCAAAAAGAGCTTTGTTACAAAAAGTACACTGGCAACACGGAGGCATCGGTCTACCTGTTGTTTGTATTGGAAGCAGAGGCTAAAAAAATGTAAAGTTATAATTGGAAAACATTTGGATTTATGTTCAAATTTTCTTCCGTCAAAATTTAATTACATATTCTTCGTTGCTATGGTTACATGTGTTACATTTGATTACAAGCATTCATTCTGACAACATAGGCATTACATTTTTGCGATAGTTCGATGGCGTACAGGAATGTGGCATTTTCTTTCAGATTAAAATGTCATAATATATAATGCAATGGATTAAAAAAGACCACCAACATCTTATTAATACTTGAACAGCAATAAATTTTGAGATCTAATTAATTTAAAAAAAAACTTCTGGAATAAGGATACACAGTCACTACTAACAGCTAACACTAACAGTCCTGTTAACCGTTAAATATCGCAATTATATTTATTTTCTAGTCTCAAAAAGTAGACACTGAAGCAGAAGTTTAAAATAATTTCTTTGGATAGAAAACGTCATGATAGACATTTTAGTTCAAAATAAAAATGAAAAAATATTAGATAACTTTAATTTATAATCTTTATTAGCAACATAAGTAATAATAATAATAATAATAATAATAATAATAATAATAATAATAATAATAATAATAATAATAACAATAATAATAATGGCAGTAATAGTAATAACAATAATAATGGCAATAATAATAGTAATAAAAATAATAATAATAATAATGATAATAATAATATTAATAATAATAATAACAATAATAATTGGGCACAACATGTTTTAAGAGTGGAAAAAAAAAACATAGTAGGCCTATAACAATAAATTATAACCCGAAAGATTGTAGGAGAGAAATAAAATTTTCAAAATACTAAAGGAAGAGGCCGAAACATGTCTGAGAGGACTTAATTTATTATTGGTTGATTGATTGATTTATTGAGTTTATTAATTAATTGATTTACAATTGATTAATTAATTCGTGTTTGAGTCAATAATTGATCTGTTGGTGAACGGATTGATTGGTTACTGAGTAAGTTGATCGATTGGTTCATTGGTGAGTTGAATAATTTATTGGTGAGTTCAGTGATTGGTGTTCATTGATTGAGAAGTTTATGTACTGATCAATTGATGAGTTGATTTGTGATTTAATTAATGATCGGGAATTGTTTTGTGAATTAATTGATTGGTTAGTTAATTACTTGGTTGGTAGATAAGTTGATGGATTGATTGGTTGGTGAACTTATTGACTGACTGATTGATTGGTTGATTCATTCCTTCATAATACAGTAAGTCACAGACAGTACTTAGATAAATTTCATGATATTACTCACATTTCATAAAAGAAGGCTAGAACAAGCGTAACACGAAAAAAATCAAAGTACGTACGCTCCACAGCTTCTTTCTTCTACACAGATCTCACAGAATTTAACTGTAATCAACATACAGTACTTTTAACAAGAAGACAATCTCTGGATAATTGTGCAATGTACTATTCTTAGAATGGACGGTACCGGTACGCTGAAAACAGCTAACAATGCAATAGGAGCAGAAATGTTTGAAGTACTGGTATTCAGGATTAACGCGGAATAAAATCCGCTTTGTGTAGGCTTAAGGGACACCGGTAACGAAGAGAATGATGCTTTGTCAAAAAAAGAGATTTTACTATCCCCTACTGGACCAAAGCATTTTATCGATCCTCCATAATTACAGGATAAAGGCCTTTGGATAATCTTCGGAAATTCAGAAGAACTTCGAGTAACGAGGCAGGCTAAGGTTTTCAATGACTTGTCAAGATCTAATTTTGGTAAATATACTTTAGTCTAAAAGAAAAATAAAAAATATACAATTGCTTTGATAGGAACTCCGCAAGTTACTGCCACCTGTAAAGACACATACAAGTATTGTCGCCACTGTTAATCCCATTCTTATTGTATATGGAAGGAAGAAACGTCCTCCAAGTTCAATGATTTTTGGAACTGTTCTTTGACTCTTTAGAAATAAATAGGATCAACCTAATAATAACTGCAAGTCTGCTTGCCTCTAGGTTATCTGAGGCGAAAGACGGACTGGATTAATGTCTAATTATATGCTGTAAGGCCATAAGACTAACAAGAATTAGCAGTATTCTTGAAAAAATCTATTACGCTGCTACTGTTTTCTTCTTAAGCATCAGAAAATTTGCTAGCAATCGATTATCAATCATTTTTGGAAAAAAACTACGTTTCTCATTCATAACAATAGGTATCATGAATTCCAATAGAAAGAAATTAAGGGCGTTCACCCACGAGGGGTCCGTTCATAGATTCGTCTTACTTACAAATCGCTTTTAGAGAACCTCTGAGGTTCATTGCCGTCCTCACATAAGCCCGCCATCGGTCCCTACCATCATATCCCACCTCCCACAAATATATTTTAATATTATCCACCCATTTACGACTCGGCCTCCCCAAACGTCTTTTTCTCCTTAGGTCTTCCAACTTACACTCTAAATGCATTTGTGGATTCACCCATAGGCCTACATGCTATATGCGCTGCCCATCTCAAACGTCTGGATTTAATGTTCTTAATTTTGTCAGGTGTAGAGCACAATGCATGCAGTTATACCTTGTGTAACTTCCTCCATACTCCTTTAACTTCATCCCTCTTAGCCTCAAATATTTTTCCAAGCACACCCTTAACTTGTGTTCTTCTCTCAAAGTCAGAGTCCACGTTTCACAGCCATACAAAACAACCGGCAATATAATTGTTTTATAAATTCTAGCTTTCAGTTTTTTGAAAGCAGACTAGATGACAAAAGCTTCTCAATCGAATAGTAGCAGACATTTCGCATATTTCTTCTGCGTTTAATTTATTTTCGAGTGTCATTTATATTTGTTACTGTTGCTCCTCGGTATTAAAAAATTTCCACCTTTTAAAATGATAAATTTCCAATTTTTATATTTCCATTTCGTACTATGTTCTGGTCACGACACATAATAATAAGTCTTATACTTTGTTTTTTTTTCAATTTACTTCCAAATCTATAATAATAATAATAATAATAATAATAATAATAATAATAATAATAATAATAATAATAATAATAATAATAATAATAATAATAATAATAATAATGATAATAATAATAATAATAATAATAATAATCATGATAATAATAATAATTACTGGCTTTTAAGGAACCGGAAGGTTCATTGCCGCCCTCACATAAGCCCGCCATTGGTCCCTATCCTGTGCAAGATTAATCCAGTCTCTATCATTATATCCCACCTCCCTCAAATCCATTTTAATATTAACTTCCCATCTACGTCTCGGCCTCCCCATAGGCCTTTTTCCTTCCGGCCTCCCAACTAACACTCTATATGCATTTTTGGATTCGCCCACAAGTGCTATATACCCTGCCCATCTCAAATGTCTGTATTTAATGTTCCAAATTATGTCAGGTGAAGAATACAATGTGTGCAGTTCTGTGTTGTGTAACTTTCTCCACTCTCCTGTAACTTCATTCCTCTTAGCCCCAAATATTTTCCTAAGTACCTTATTCTCGAACATCCTTAACCTCTGTTCCTCTCTCGAAGTGAGAGTCCAAGTTTCACAGCCATGCAGAACAACTGGTAATATAACTGTTTTATAAATTCTAACTTTCAGATTTTTTGACAGCAGACTAGATGATAAACGCTTCTCAATCGAATAATAACAGGCATTTCCCATATTTATTCTGCGTTTAATTTCCTCCCGAGTGTAATTTATATTTGTTACTGTTGCTCCAAGATATTTGAATTTTTCCACCTCTTCGAAGGATAAATCTCCTGTTTTTATATTTCCATTTCGTGCATAATTATATACTTTGTCTTTTCGGGATTTAATAACAATAATAATAATAATAATAATAATAATAATAATAATAATAATAATAATAATAATAATAATAATAATAATAATAATAATAATAGGAAAAACAGAAAATTAAAAACGAAGATTACTAAATCATCTTTAAATCCGTCAGATTATCATGGCAATGCTGGAAAGTGAAGTCGTGAACTAGCAGCGGGTGATTCGCGCATTATGCGGAAAATTGGCAAGTCTGAAATATAACCACAAAACGATCATAATAAACAAAAGGTTTAGACGCATAATGTAATGTTTCACATGTGGATCATACTAAGATACGAGGTAGTAACTCGTGATCGGATACGTGTTTTTGGAACTGTTGTTAATAATTTCATAGGTTGAGCTACAGGTGGGCAAATCTCTTCTCGCACTTTACACGTAGGATGCTAACTTCATAGCACTACAGATGTTATTAATTACGGCCAAGTTATCTTTCCCTATCCCGCTTAAGAGTGGGCTGCATGCGAACTGATCGACTTTTCCAGTGCTTTAGTCTACTTGGAGAAGAATGGCAACCCATTTATTCATTACTAGAGAGCGGAATTTAGGCAAAAACCTATTTTTTTCCTTGATACATGCAGACTTGAGATTTAATATTTACATTTTTCATGAAAATATAGGTATAAATAAAGGGGTTTTATAGTGCCTAAAATGCCTATTTCGACGTTAGTGCCTATTTTTAAGTTTTTAAAAATTTTTGTATCGTTTTTCGTAACTTTTTACAGTTTTTCTTAACATCCTGTACCGTTTACATTCCAAGACGGATAACAACTCCTTCCTAGGAGTGAACAACACAATAGAGAAGTACCTCCGGGCCACCCCTTCTCATTCTTACAATCTTCCAATCTTAAAATTCCAACTTTCAGTCGGCCTGGGTAGCGTAGTCGGTATAGCGCTCGCCTTCTGTGTTCGAGGTTGCAGGTTCGATCACGGCTCAGGTCAATGGCATTTAAATGTGCTTAAATGCGACAGGCTTACATCAGGAGATTCACTGGCATGTAAGAGAACTCTAGAGGGACAAATTATTATTATTATTATTATTATTATTATTATTATTATTATTATTATTATTATTATTATTATTATTATTATTATTATTATATCTTCCTCTGTCTGTCAGCAATTTAACACAAACTCGCTGGGTAGTATCCGAATAAGCATGCTCTTACATTCCAAGACAGATAACAATTCCTTCTTTTTACTCACCATTTGTAAGTAAAGCAGTGAGCGACACATTAGTCACAATAGGTGCTGATCATCAGCTGTGAAGCAAACTATGGAAATGTGATCAGTGAATGAAAAACAATAACTTAAAGACAGAATGTCTTCATTTTGTGTATGCATGTGTACCCTTGTAAAGTGTTAAATATGTGGAAGTTTCTTTCAATCAAATAAATTTGCATTAAATAAATGTTGAATATTATATTAGTGACATTCTTTAACAAACAGAAAAACCTATTTTTTATTTTATAGAGCCTAAATAAAGGAGTTTAAGAGCCTATTTTAGGCGCCTAAAATGCCACTTTTAGGACCTAAAATTCCGCTCTCTATTTATTACACATGCATCAAGTCCTCTTATTCTGTAAAGGCAAGCATGCCTCTCAAACGGAACAACTACTCACAGTTGTACCATCATTCGAGGCTTGTTTTTGGACACGAGTTCCCTACCTAAAAATCCATCTCCATGTCATAAAGAACTACATATGGCATATGTCAAAATATATATTTTGAATTATACAGGGACATCATTTTATTTTTACTAACATTTTTAATATTAACCTGTCTATACCTTTAGAGAACCGGAAACACCGCTTGCTCCCCCCTCCAAGACTGGAGTTCGATGATACTGGCGTAAAACACAAATCACTCTACTAGGTATAGGAAGGAAGAAAAGTAGTTCATCTATTTACGTAAACTAGGAAATATCGCGATTTTGAGTTTGATAATTTTCATTAGGTTTTTCTTTAATCAAAGTACAGTACTGTATTAAGAATAAGTGTTTTTACTCACAAAGTGAGTTTTCATGCGAACGTATTCATTATGCAGTGTATATTATACTGTCTACAGCACATTAGCGTACAATATAGAGAAAGAAGTTAAATTGAAAAATAATCATAGTATGAATATTTAAACACAATTTTGAAAATGGTGGCCGTTCATTTCGATACAGGCTTCAGTTCTTTTGTGCATATTATCGCACTATAGACTATTGCATCTAATTCCAATTGCCAGTTTCGTCCTTCGTACTAGTAATTCATGTTGAAATAATTCTGTACCTACTCTACGTACTGTAAATTCAATCTTCACTTCTGCCCGACCCGAAAATATAAAATTACTCAGACATGCTATCTACTGTCCGTCCAAGTGGTTATGCCGCAGGATTGTAGAAAGGGAGGAAATCACGTGACAGTTAATTACTTAACGAGGCCCTTTTATTTAAGTTAAATTAAACAGCTATATAATATTACGTAAACTTCCAATTCCTAAGAGAAATTAATGTTTTTAGAAAAGAGCTAAGACAGCCCAGCTATTACAGAGGGGCGAGCAGAAGCAGGTGGGGGAAATCGGGATGCGACGTAGGCAAACGGACAGTACCTGTGCGAAAATATGATTCAATATTGAAAGCTCTTTCGTCACTGGAAAACGCGAACATATTTCTGGAATGTACTATACTCAGTAACTCAGTACTGCTTACTATCTGCGGTCTTGGTTCTGTGTGGAGTTGTAACTTCCTTAGTAGAAGGGGTGGGAGTGAAGTACATTCAAAACTCAGGTACTATAAAAATTGAAGTAAAAATAAAATGATGTCCCTGTATAATGGTAGGCAATACATACTCGTAATTCAACACTTGACCTAAAAAAAAAGGCTGTAAATGCCAATGTCTTTGAAAATTACCTTAAAAACAGTCTATGTCTCTGGCTCAATCCACTGAAAAAATTAAAAGTTCCATTATAATTTTATTTAGAGCCTAGCTTCTATACATGTGCAAAACTTTAGTGATGCCCCACTTCGATTACTGCGATTCTCTATTCGCGAATCTAAATACTGATCTTGCCCACAGACTACAGCGTGTTCACAATATCTGCGTTCGTTTCGTTTGTAACTTTAGACAATTTGTAACACCGTCACTAGAATTGTCGTCTTGGAATTCACTTAAAGAAAGAAGATTCTTCAACTCCCTCTTATTACTATTTAAAATCATCCACACCTCCACACCCTCTTACCTAGCATCTCGTTTTTTTACCTTTCACTACCTCGAACCCGGAACATGTACCTTCTCTCTATTCCTCTGCACAGAACATCCTTCTACTCATCATCTTTCAGCATATCGATTCCACGCCTCTGGAATTCTCTCCCTGACCATGTCAGAGACTGTCGAACAATATCAAAATTCAAATTTAAATTAAAAAATCGCATTCTAGTTCATGAAATTGCTTGTTGAACACCAGTCAGGTTGCGCAACTTTGGCTTAACCCATGACATATAGTAAATATTGTAACTAGGCCTATGCTGTTGTAAAATTGACAATTAATATGTAATGTATTTATTATTATTATTATTATTATTATTATTATTATTATTATTATTATTATTATTATTATTATTATCATTATTAGTTATCAGTTATCACTATCATCATTGCTATCTCTGTTTTTCTTTCTTCTTTTTTCTTGTATTAGCTCGATTAGAGCTCTAAAGTGTTCTTTTGACTCTGTTGACCCTCTATAGGGCTTTAATTTAATTTCTATTATTTTCATCAGCGTCTGTATTTCTTTTTTGTATTTATATGTAGTATCTGGTAGGATGGAAGAGAAGGCCTTAAGGCCTTAATCCTGTCAGATTAAATAAATAAATAAATAATAAATAAAATATATGCTAATACATTTAACAGTCACACAAAAATAACTTTGTTTTTTTTACGATTTGTCTCCTTGGCACTTACAGCCTTTTTATGTCCAGCCTTCAATTCTGAACTCCATTGACCAAGGATTTCATATTGTGATGCGATTCTATCAAAATTATCGTGAACTACACTGTGACTCCTATTCAAGAGTGTACCTTTTTTGTGATCTTTTACAACACAACAGATCCAACAGTTCCACCGCCATATTCCGGACATATTTGTAAAGCGTACACACCTATACCATCATGCAGCTTGTCCTGTGTGTAAGAAGGGCACAAGTGCGTGTGTGTAAAAGTTTGATGTGGGCCCATCTGGCGGCTCTTTGATGTTTGTTTAATGTGCGATCTCCAAGGACGGCCCATAATGCGTATTTTTCAACTCGTTTTAATTATTTAATTTGCCCTCTCTCTCACACGTTGCCATGGCATTGTGTCTGACGTTCTTCTGTTTTGCATTCGGTTTCCGTAGCAATTGTGTTTACATTTTTACACCAGAGACCCGGCCGTAATTTAGTTTACTTGTTCCAACTAATTTATAACCCGCTTTGTGAAGACAATGACGTCACAAAGCGCTTCCCCTGCCAACCACCCTGTCTTGAGGCGTAATAGTGCCAACATCTCGAACAAAGAATCTCTAGTCACTGTAACTTCGAGAGTATGGACTGTCTGCTGGTAGATAGTAGCCGGAAAATTATCTTGGACTTGTAAAACATAAGTGAGTGAGTGAGTGAGTGAGTGAGTGAGTGAGTGAGTGAGTGAGTGAGTGAGTGAGTGAGTGAGTGAGTGAGTGAGTGAGTGAGTGAGTGAGTGTACGAGGTAATGGAATTAAAGATGAATGAAAGTGAGATAGTAAGAACGAATTGGACAGAGAGTGAGACAGAGGATGATACAGGAAATGATAGTGGCTGACTGTGAGTTTAAATGAGTAAGTAGAGATGAGTGTGAGTAATAGAATGGAATTGAGAGTATGAGTGAGTGAGAGTTGGCAAGTATATAGTGTTAAGAGAATGGAAATGAGAATGTGAGCGAGACTTGGCAAGTATAGTGTTAATAAGAGAATGGAAATGCGAATGTGAGTGAGAGTTGGCAAGTATATAGTGTTAATAAGAGAATGCAAATGAGAATGTGAGTGAGAGTTGGCAAGTATAGTGTTAATAAGAGAATGGAAATGAGAATGTGAGTGATAGTTGGCAAGTATATAGTGTTAATAAGAGAATGCAAATGAGAATCTGAGTGAGAGTTGGCAAGTATATAGTGTTAATAAGAGAATGAAAATGAGAATGTGAGTGAGAGTTGGCAAGTATAGTGTTAATAAGAGAATGCAAATGAGAATGTGAGAGTTGGCAAGTATATAGTGTTAATAAGAGAATGCAAATGAGAATGTGAGTGAGAGTTGGCAAGTATAGTGTTAATAAGAGAATGCAAATGAGAATGCGAGTGAGAGTTGATAAGTATATAGTGTTAATAAGAGAATGCAAATGAGAATGTGAGTGAGAGTTGGCAAGTATAGTGCTAATAAGAGAATGCAAATGAGAATGTGAGTGAGAGTTAGCAAGTATATAGTGTTAATAAGAGAATGTAAATGAGAATGTGAGTGAGAGTTGGCAAGTATAGTGTTAATAAGAGAATGGAAATGAGAATGTGAGTGAGAGTTGATAAGTATATAGTGTTAATAAGAGAATGCAAATGAGAATGTGAGTGAGAGTTGGCAAGTATAGTGTTAATAAGAGAATGCAAATGAGAATGTGAGTGAGAGTTGGCAAGTATAGTGTTAATAAGAGAATGGAAATGAGAATGTGAGTGATAGTTGGCAAGTATATAGTGTTAATAAGAGAATGCAAATGAGAATGTGAGTGAGAGTTGGCAAGTATATAGTGTTACTGAGAGAATGGAAATGAGAATGTGAGTGAGAGTTGGCAAGTATATCGTGTTAATAAGAGAATGCAAATGAGAATGTGAGTGAGAGTTGGCAAGTATATAGTGTTACTGAGAGAATGGAAATGAGAATGTGAGTGATAGTTGGCAAGTATATAGTGTCACTGAGAGAATGGAAATGAGAATGTGAGTGAGAGTTAGCAAGTATATAGTGTTAATAAGAGAATGCAAATGAGAATGTGAGTGAGAGTTGGCAAGTATAGTGTTAATAAGAGAATGGAAATGAGAATGTGAGTGATAGTTGGCAAGTATATAGTGTCACTGAGAGAATGGAAATGAGAATGTGAGTGAGAGTTAGCAAGTATATAGTGTTAATAAGAGAATGCAAATGAGAATGTGAGTGAGAGTTGGCAAGTATAGTGTTAATAAGAGAATGGAAATGAGAATGTGAGTGATAGTTGGCAAGTATATAGTGTTAATAAGAGAATGCAAATGAGAATGTGAGTGAGAGTTGGCAAGTATATAGTGTTACTGAGAGAATGGAAATGAGAATGTGAGTGAGAGTTGGTAAGTATATCGTGTTAATAAGAGAATGCAAATGAGAATGTGAGTGAGAGTTGGCAAGTATATAGTGTTACTGAGAGAATGGAAATGAGAATGTGAGTGAGAGTTGGCAAGTATATAGTGTCACTGAGAGAATGGAAATGAGAATGTGAGTGAGAGTTGGCAAGTATATAGTGTTACTGAGAGAATGGAAATGAGATTGTGAGTGAGAGTTGGCAAGTATATAGTGTTACTGAGAGAATGGAAATGAGAATGTGAGTGAGAGTTGGCAAGTATATAGTGTTACTGAGAGAATGGAAATGAGAATGTGAATGAGAGTTGGCAAGTATATGGTGTTAATGAGACAGTGAAAATGAGAATGTGAGTATAAGTAAGCAAATAGATAGTGTGAGTGAGAGTGGAAATGAGTTGGAGTCAGAGTTTTAAAGTGGATATTGTGAGTGAAAGAATGGAAATAAAACAGCAAGTGAGATTTCGCAAGTAGATAGTGTGAGTGAAAGAAAGGAAATGAGAGTGTGAGTGAGTGACAGTTGACAAATAGATAATGTGAGTGAGAAAAGGAATTATATATGTACACGAGTTAAACATTAGAATAACTGAAAATGAGAGTTACTACGAATGAAAGAGAGAGAGTTAGGAAAAGTGAATTAGCCTATATTGTAGGCAAGGTGGGTGACAGCGATAGTTTGAAAGAAAGGAAAAATACTGAGAGTGAGTCAGTATGTAATAACGACTGTTTAAATCGGTTTCAAAACTTCTAAGCGGGCAACCTTCCACCAGAATTCAACACAGAAATATTTAATGCTGAATGTGACACGCATTTGGAATTTATTGTGCTGCGAAAACTGCACATATATCCAATGTGGAAATAATGAAGTTACTTGTAGTATTAGCAGAGAGCACAGGAAAATCAGTACCAGCTTATAATCTTTCCACGAATTATTATAAAGATAAATAGTCCTTGTATCCCCTCGGAATATAACACAGACCCTTCGATTCAAACTTAGTGACTGCAGCAACTGACAAAATCTGAGTCCGCAGCAAACAACAATATTCACAGAAACGCTTGCAGAAATGCTTCAGTGGATAAATTTCTTATTGCATCTGCCGGTGATCGAACCTCGGATTATCTGATGCCGGACCATGAGCTGGATGGTCTGCAGAATGGCCGTATTCAACCGCCGAGCATGGAAACGTTGCTCAGAACTTGCTGATTTTGTATGGCGTTCTATATTTTCAAAGTGAAAAGATATTGAGACGATTAAAGGAAAGTAGGGCCCAAGTGCCTGACTTTGTGTATCGTGCGCGACTGTTTTGAGAGTCATATATCATAATCTGCGAGATCCAGATAGAAATATGTGAGGGAATCAGGGAGCGGTTTAGTCACACAGTAATCACTTACCAGAGACAGCCGAACCCAATTTTCATATTCCATTTTGCAATTCAATTCGACAGTCAATTTCATGCCTCCTGCTTCAGCCTCCTTCTCTTTACATTCCCCTCTCTCTGTTGTAAATGTTCTCTTTTTTCATTCCTCCCTCAGACAGACAGAGAGAGAAATGCAAAAGAATGGGTGCATGGAATTGGTAGGGAGAAACAGGCAGTAGATGAAGGAGTGGAAATAAAAACAGAAGAAAATAACACATTACACTCACATAAAAAGAAGAAAAGTTGAAGGAAATATAAAAACAATGAAGATGGAGTATCTAGGAGGTTCTGGTATCACCCACCCCATCGTGCGGCGGCTGAACAGGCGTGTAATCCTATAAGCGGAGTAACACAGTAGCTCTCGACGAGTTAAAAACCAACAGAACGCCCCCACCCGCGAAACAAAAGTGCAGAGGAAAGACACAAATTTGGTAATAATTAGCAATACACGATGATCAACAGTCGAACTTATATATTACTTTATAGATCAAGATCCCTTCACAACGTAGCAATACATTATTAATGATCAAGATTATAATGCAAACTCTAAGGAAGGCAAACATAAAAAGAGACGTACTTGTCATTTGAAATTCTTATTGCAATATAAGAACAGTGAAGCGATAGTTTACATACAACTATGGAAAAAATTTTATGTGGAAATGTAAGAAGAGAATTCAGATTTATATCGTTTTGAATTGAGATTTCTCTCAAAGCATACATTTAGACGAGCAGTAGTGGCCACATTAAAAGTACGTGCGACTATCGCGATGATAGTTCAACGATTATTGTTGAACGATGAAACGTTGAACGATAATCGTTGGTTACCATTTTGCTCGGAGCGTCTGTGATTTGTTGATTTTTCACTAGTCCCGTGTTTTCATTCGCAATCGCATTGTTCTAGAGTAGGTTATTTTACGACGCTTTATCAACATCTTAGGTCATTTAGCGTCTGAATGGGATGAAAGTGATAATGCCGGTGAAATGAGTGCGGGGTCCAGTACCGAAAGTTACCCAGCATTTGCTCATATTGGGTTGAGGGAAAACCCCGGAAAAAACCTTAACCAGGTAACTTGTTCCGACTGGGAATCGAACCCGGGCCATCTGGATCGTTCTAGAGGAAGATTGTGTTTAACAGAATGAGTTTAATGAGTAGAAGTAAACGATTACTTAAATGCCTTTTGATTGAGGAGGTGGAAGACGACGAAATGCTTCTCCATACGTATGGGATGAAAAGAGCCAAATCAACGTCTGGTTGAGCTCAAAAATTAAGAGAGACTGTATCAAAAATTTAAATAACTTAATAACTTGATTTTCCAAATTTATTGATAAACTCAGACCATATGTTGTCCTTGACCCTTTGATCCTTGTAGGACGCATATGACAGCTACCACAGTGAGGGATGATTCGCCACTTCCTCGAGAAGAATTTCATCATCCGCGTCAGAAAACGAAGGAGCCATGATGCACGTCTTTCTCAAAACAAACGTTAGCGACGGACGATTATATTCAACCTTTTTCTGAACGACTATTTCAGACGTACGATCGTCGTTAACGACTCTAGTGGTAATCACTCGAAGCATAACAGTTCCATAGGAAATACAAAGAAATAGTTCTCAACGATTATCGTTGCACGATCATCGTTGAACGATCATCGCGATAGCCGCACCCGGGAAAACGTACCTTAAGCATTTTTTCTATCCTGATATAGGCCTAAAGGAACGAGAGTAGCCTTATAGCTAGTAACTTTTAATGATTATTTTACGACGCTTTATCAACTGCTATGATTAACTACCGTTTACCTGACATAATGCTAGAGAAATGGGTATTGTGTTCAGTTCCGAAAGTTTCCAAGCATTTGCTATTAATGGGTTAAGGGAAAACCCCGAAAAAGACCTCAACCAGGTAAATTGTCCCAACCGGGATTCGAATCCGAACCCGCTCGTTTCACGGTCAGACCGTTGGACTATAGGCTACTACGAATTATTACGGGTGGAAAATGGAACAAGACCCCTATGCCTTGAGGCCACAGTTACGGCCCTTTGTGCTTTGTCAAATTTTCTAGAAATGGACGGAAATTTATGCCTGAAGCCCTCTCTTAGAGACAGACTCCTGTTATGTGTTTTATCGTGCCTGTGTTCGCTGAGTACTTCAGAGCGTTATCCTATCACAGAGATAGTTTGGGTTCAAGTCTCGGTTAGGCCTGGTTTTGTTTTTTACTGAAATGTCTATTATAACACTCGTGGTGGACAAAACTGCACTACCGTTTTCCCACATTAGACATCGCTCGAAAGTTTCTTGTATTGCATACATTTAGTGATTTTTATATAAAATTGTTGCAACCTAGCCTATCCGACCATAAATATCCCAGGTCTAGTCAGAAGTAGAACCAAGTCTGCACAGTCTATGCTCAAAACTTTCAACGCCGGCTTCGGTCAAACTGTAACTCCCACTCGTGCATAAAATCTCATTATGTATTAATGACAGTGGACTGAATCATAGGACATTCCACCATTACGTGAATCATCAGGTTCCTTTTCATAGTAACTAATATTTAAGTATAGCCGTAGATAATGGTCTTTGGGGATAAAACAACGATCGATTCTGAAAATACTTGATTCGAATCAATACGATACGATATGATTCGATATGAAATATGACATGACATGATATGATATATGATATGACATGACATATGGCAAGACATGATATGATATAATACGATATATGATATGGTATATGATATATTGTATGATATACGATATGATATATTACATGATATACGATATGATATATTACATGATATACGATATGATATATTACATGATATACGATATGATATGATATACGGTATGATATGATATGATATACGACATGATGTGCTATGATATGATATGATATATGATATGATATGATATATGATATATGATATATGATATATGATATATGATATATGATATATGATATGATATGATATGATATGATATGATATGATATGATATGATATGATATGATATGATATATGATATGATATGATATGATATATGATACGATACGATACATGATATATGATATGATATGATATGATATGATATGATATGATATGATATATGATATATATATATATGATATAATATGATATGATATATGATATGATATAATATGATATGATATGATATGATATATATGATATGATATATATGATATGATATGATATATGATATATTATGATATATGATATGATATATAATATATGATTTGATATGACATGACAGGACAGGACATGATATATGATATATCATACATGATATATCATATATGATATATAGGCTATCTTTGGGCTACTAAAAGCGTGAGGCCAACAGTATTCTAATTTGAGGGGGTCAGAAGGAAAGGGGTACAAGTGACATTTATAATAGCATGATTTAAGTGCATCCAGAGCAAGCTAAAAACATCTAAAATTTTAGTGGCAAAGACAAAGGGATATAACTCTTAATCACATCACACACTAATTTCTCAAAAATAACAAGTGCACTTATACCTCTTTGCTTCTGATCCCCTTATTCAATTTTTTTAAACAAACTCCGAAATATTCGCATTTTATTATCGTGAAAATAAATGGTGTTATGTTGGAACGCCCTTTAATATGAATTTTTATCTAAAATAAAACCAGAATTACGTTCATAAACATGTGATAAATAATGTAATATGAAGTTACAGGATATCCAATACAGCAAAAAAGTAAAAACATAAAAATCCAGGCCCTACTCTAAGGCAAATGTCAGGTAATCTGTGGCGAATCTTCGACCTCATCTCGCCAAATACCATCTCGCTATCACAAATCCCATCGATTTTAAATAACCGAGTAGTTGATACAGTGCCGTTAAATAACCAACTAAAAACAGCCTGGAAAACAGATTTATAAGTTAAAATGATTACTGCAATGTAACTATGAAGACAAAATAATATAATAGATAATAAATGTAACACAATTTGTAATGAAAAAAAAAGGGAACAAGTATTCATGAGTCACTCGTAAACACGAGATCATTAAAAATACACGTCGGATTTCCATTCTTCCTAATGATATTGATATTCAAAAAGGCAGTGATCAATATTTTCTATTGTTGCGGCTTGGATATTGAGAATAATTTCTAAAGTTTACCCGAAGGAAAGTAAATAACTCTTTAACGTTTAGTCCGGTATTAGACTAAAAACACCGTAATTCATAAGTGTATTTAACACCATAACAGTACAAAAACACACACACAACATACTCTCAATGCACAATTAAAATTCAGAAAAAACAGCCTATTTCACTCCACATTACCGAATACAAACGCACTCACCACCAAAGAAACTCCGGAAGAAACCGGAAACAAGCAAGGACCTCACCAGTCCTGAAGATGATTAACAGTACAGTCGAAACTAGTCAACTAAGGTAATTTACCGCTTAGTTTCAATTTAACGCCAGAAAGTTGTTTCTATAACTAAATCGTAAGTTTTATTAAGTCTTAAAGTGTGCAATCAACTATGTAATCAAGATGCATAAAATAAATAAATATTAATTATCTTCTTTATCTAGGTACACTGTTTGTACAGAGTAGCTTAAAAGTCGCTTTCCCCAAACACTTACTATATTTAATTACATTCAATTTACATTTAATTACACATTCCTTTACAGATTTTATTCAAAATGAAGGCCCTGTTTCTCAATACACAATTCACAACGTTTAGATACGACTTATAAATGGCAGAACATAACTCACGATTTTCATCGATTTTCATGAATGACTGTTCGATCATCTGTCGCAACTGATGCAAATCCTGCGGTTTCTGAGAAAAAAACATCATTTTTCAGGATACCCCACAGCGAAAAATCACATGGCGTCAGGTCGTATGATCTGGGCGGCCATTCTGTTGTGCCACGACGACCAATCCATTAATGAAATTGCTAGTTCAAAAAGTCCCACATTCCTACACCAAAATGAGGTGGTGCTCCATTCTGTTTGCCATATTAACTGCATTTCGGTAAAACGAGGGCTGTTTTGAAGTTCAGGAATAATCACCTCTTCTAACATCTGAGTATACCAATCGGTGGTTCCTTCTAAAAAGAATGGCCCTATAACACCTTCGTTCCAAATACCACCCACAATAGCAGTTAGGCCTATTGCTTAGAGACGCAACCCAACACAATAAAACAAAACAACAACAATAACAAGACATGACATCGGAAAAGCAGTTGATGCACGAACATGGTTATCAACCCACCACTTCTTACACCAGCTACAGTGCAGTCTCTTCGTTTTCCATAAAAAGGGGTATAAACTATTAGTCAATCAAAGATCATTTTATATCTTGGTACGTACTGTGTACTACGTTATTGGTCTTATGTTCCCGCCTCTATCTAGACGATGAAACAGTGCCGTGCTATGAACTCAGTGACTAGTAGAAAGAGGGCGTGGTGTAATCAGCCGGGTGAGTACAAACACTGTACACACTTGTCTTTAAACGTTGGAGGGATCACGCAGCAGATTCCCCAAAAGTTTCAACTTAATTTTTTGTCCGAGTAAATGTATTATGAAAAGGTCTAAATGACTTTAACAATATTTTTGTCGTTAATGTTAAAACGATTATTTTATTTAGAGGAGTTACCACTGTAATTATTTACTATTTCGAGTATACTTGTATGTGTTACAATCTTCTCCTCAATTTTGTATGTGTACATATTTAGATGCCGAAATAATTCTTATTTAAGTTTGTTGGCTATTTTCATGTATAAGTGAAAATAAATTTCTTTCTTCTTCTTTACTATACGCCCATCTTTTGATGTCAATGTCAAGAATGAGCAAAGCGATCGTCTTATCAGTAACACATTAAATGGTGTTACTATAGTGGGAGGAGTCAGCTAGCTTTCCAAGTTAGAAGGTTCAATAACAGAAATTTCCAACGGAGGGACTCCACCGCATTCGTTTATTCAAGTTACGATATCAGTATATGTGTATAAGTATAAAACTTAAGAACGAATGTTGGGGAAAGCGACTTTTGATCCACCTTATATTTTGTTTCTCTACGAGTCCCTGTAAAACAGTTTCCCATGCGAATTTTAACGACCGTCTGCGTTCATCTAAGTTTAGAAGTTTTCTGTTCATTTGTTCCACCCACGTATTTAGCTCTGTTCATGTAGGCCTACTCAGTTATTGAATCATTAATAGTTATGGACATGTAGAAGAGGAAAAAATAGATAATATAGTGTGCATGACGATCATGATGCAGCACCGAAAAAAGAACAGCGTGAGCCAGTGAATGTTAACACCTGCGACTCTTGTTTCTCCATAGAGGTCAGTGGGAACAGTTCTCCAAAGCACCCGCCACTCAACGTCGATTCTCACCGCTGTTACGTCACGCCATGAGCAGATAAGGATCAATCACAGGCCAGCTGCACGGCACTGCGATTCGATTGGCAGTCTGGCCTCTAGAGCAGATTCGCGATTGGACAAGAAATGAAAACAGCAAAACGTAGGCATGCCAACATACGAAGGAAAATGAAGTAATTTTTCTTTCTTCTAACTAAGACTTACTGTATTCAACGGGGAGAACAGATAAATAGGAAAATGATCTCTGTGATGTCATTCATTCGTTTAATTTTTTAAATACGGCATTTATAATAAACACGTTTATAATTTAATTACTTCCTTAAATTAATTTTCATCTATTAAATTGTGAATTAAGCTTAGAAGTAAGAAACACTATAGACCCGACGCTCTAATTTCCGGCAGCCAATCACGTTGCAGGTCGGCTACATTTAAACGTGTGCGTCTTGTGATTCGCTAATAAAGATGTAAAGCATTTCCTAAGGCTGGATAAATATTTAATATTATAATCGCCCGCCATCTTGGCTCTTTCGTTGGCGTTCGCAGAAAGCACACGAGGACGTTATTTGCCGCTCAATTATTTGCTGAATTACAGTACCTTTTGATTTATTATCATAGGAGCTACGACATGATAATGTTTAACGGTGTGGCAAATAGATTCCTCGTCTGGTAGCTCGGCAACGAAAGAACAAAACTGGAGAACGATACTACCTACCTAGACTTTATAGAGCCTTGACTTACTAAGACGTAAGCAAAGAGGAGGAGTCACGCCCGGACTATAGAACATAGCTTAATATTTTATTCGTCAAAGTGACATATTTAGCTACATTCCGATCCCACTACGCATAACATAGAGATAAAAGTAATTAAAAGTAGGTATGTAGCGCATCACTCTAAGACTCGATGTGTGACCACTGCATAAACTATAAATCCACCCAACCAGCCTCAAATACCACCTTAGTTCCTTATATATCCGAATGATAATTTTCGCAGACATTTTCACACGAAATCACCACGTAACTCACCGATACCACTATTATATTGCACTACGCGGGAAAGTAGCTACTACTCCTTTTTTATTATTGGGTTATTTTACGACACTGTATCAACATCTCAGGCTATTTTTAGCGTCTAAATGAAATGAAGGTGGTAATGTCAGTGAAATGAGTCCGAAGCCCAGCACCGAAAGTTACCCAGCATTTGCTTCTATTGGTTTGAGGGAAAACCCGGAAAAACCTCAACCAGGTAAATTGCTCCGATCGGGAATCGAACCCGGGACACCTGGTTTCGCGGCCAGACGCTCTAACCGTTACTCCATAAGTGTGGACAATTTCGATCTTATTATAATATTTTTTTGACTGGTTATTTAACGACGCTCTATCAACTACAAGTTTATTTAGCGTCGATGGGATTGGTGATAGTGAGATGATATTTTGCAAGATGAGGCCGAGAATTCGCCATAGATTACCTGACATTTATCTTACGGTTGAGAAAAACCTCGGAAAAACCCAACAAGGTAATCATCCCAAGCGGGAGTCGAACCCGCGCTCGAGCGCAACTCCGGATCGCCAGGCAAGCGCCTTACCCGACTGAGATACACCGCTGGTTTCTTGTAATATTACAAGGGCAATAAATGTTTTATGTTATAAACGTTTACATATAAATTGTACAGTTTTAAATGTATTTATTCTATGATCATTTTGCATAGGGCCTACAGGTTTTATATTACAAGTTCCTTACCGTTTTCATCTTTTCGCTAGTTTTTTAACAGATCAGCATTCAGCAAAACGTTTTCTCTGAGGCCCATTACATGCAATATGTAACCCTTACTGCTGAATCGTACACAGTTGATAGCTATTAGGTTTCCTCCTCAAAAATTTTCTGGGTTTTTTTCATATATTACATAAAACAGCGAAAAACTAAGTGAGAGAAGTGGCTAACAGGCTTGGAGCTCGCACAGACACTCCTTCTCAGCTTCTATTTCTCTCGAAAGGATGTGTTTTTTCGTACCATGTCAAACATTTCTCCTCCCATTTCCCAAATTCATTCATTCACTAATTCAGCCTTTCATTCAGTACCGGTAATTCATTCTTTCACTCACGCATTTAGTCATTCATTCATCTCACATTTTCGTGTCTTACACAATTCCTCGAATGATCCTTAAGCATAGACATAAACATTTCCGGACACCCACTGAGGACGTCCATGCGCCGAGTGTCGAGGGGCGGCCATCATCATAAAGCTTTGCTTCGTTTTGTGCTCAGGATGGCCACAAGAGTTGCGTGCCCAACAATGCATTGCTCCTGATTTGTTAACCTTCACTACAGGTACGCGATAAGGTCGCTTCCCTCGTAGAATAATACAGGAATTTCGACCTTACGATATCGCGTGACTCTCCCGGCAGATGAGTTGAGTGTGTTGCGGAGAGGCCAGGGGTAAGAATGTCTGTACCTTTTGTGTTAACACGCGTAAACAAGACGGTGTACGTTATAAAAGGGGTGAATGTATGGGGAGTCTAACCAGTAACGATACGAGTGTAGAGTACCTGCATCGTGTAAGTCTATATTTTAAAACATGTAAATACACGGTACCTGTTTCGTATTATATTCCAATTTACAATCAATCAATGGAAGGGCGAGTATTAGTGAGTTTTTTTTTACACAGTATTATAGTCGACTTTCTAGTGCGTGAATACACTAGTAGGTCTACGTATTGTAAAGCGCTGATGACCTGTATTCTTCACTTTCTAAGGCCTGCATACTGTGGCACCAGTCTGTATTGTTCTGGTTGCCTCAGGAGTGTGCGCGCGCATCTAGCGAGAAGGAAAGCGCGGGGAAACGGAGACTCGAGCTTCGGTAGGAGCTGTAGCGCGGTACGGAGTGAGGGGGAGAAGGCTACGGTGACGGCGCGGAGCGGAGAGAGCAAGGGAAACATCTAGAAGCGGAATTCTCTCGAAGATTCTGAAAGTCACGCGAATCGAAGATTCCAGAACTTGTGGTGTAGTAATGAAAGCGCTAGTGGCCGACAGAGAGTCTGTCAGTCTTCAAGTCTAATCTTGGACAGCAGCGAGCAAGGAGGACCTGAGTCCGATGTGCAGTGAACCGCATCTAGAAGACTTGGGTTCGACGTGCAGTGAACCGCATCTGGGGAACCTGGGTTCGATATGCACTGAATTTGAGTGAGTCCGTTACTGTGACAGTGTCCACTAGGCGAGTGCGACGCAGTTCTGAAGACCAGAGTTCGATGTGCAGTGAACTTGAACAGGGAGGTAAGTGAGTTAGAAGAACTGGCCAAGGCAAGCGAATTGAGAACTGACAATTCTGTTCTGCACATAGTGATTTGTGAACATTAATTGAAATTAGGAGTATATAATGTTGTTCTTCTCAATAATACATGCCGTGTATTGTCATTGTCGCTGTGTGGAGTGCAATAATGACTATTGTGTTGCTGTGTTGAGTGGAATACCCATTGTTGTAGTGTGAATTATTACGAACAAAAGTCGCATTGTTATCGGGTGCGTCGTAGTTAAAGCAGTAAAAAAAGTCACAATACATCAGCGAGTAATATCTATCCAAGCCAAGAACCGTACCAGATCAAAGAAATATGACGTCACTGACTGACTAATCTGCGATTGGTTGAAAGCCAAAGCCAAGATACGCTATAAAACGTAGTCCTGTAAATGTTTCATTATAACTAACGTTTTTACACATATTATGTTAATTCAAATCAGTGCAATGTATATGCTAGATTAAAAGAAACCTATAAAATAATGTATACTTAATATTTGCTGTTTACCACGGTATAGCGATACATTAATAGGTCTGTGGTTCTTCACTTGGATAGAAAATAATGCATGAATTTTAGTAGACTATGTGCCAGGAGCGTACTGAAAAAAACTTCTGAAAAAAATTACATATTTAAATTTGAATATCTTTTTATCCATAATCGTTTTCCCTTCTCTAATTGTTCACTGTCAGAGTAACAAAATCTACATCGACATAAGGTAGAGTCTTCCTACTCCTTCAATATAATCTCTGTGCTTGGTGCTGCGGCACGTTCGAATTGTAACAATGCTATCTTTATTACAGAGAGATCTATCGCGTAGTACCGATCTTGTAATAAAATGAAGCTGACACAATATGGCACTGTAAAGGTTGTTTTGACAGTTCTGCAGTGTAGATGTTAAATATTATGCACCATCGATTTTGAACTTATTTTTAGAGCTGTATTCAACCGTTCGTTAGAGTACCGACTTTATTATGAAACGTTCGTTCAACGTTTTGTGCATTTGACAGTTCGTAGTTTTAATATAAACTTCACGTTATCGTTCCGAGTTCTTTGATATGTCTAAGCGACCGCAAAGCTCAATTTTACATTTTTTTTTTATTAAAAAAAGTCGCGTAGTGATTCTCGCGAGGTTAGTGAAAATTTCACATTGGCAAATCTTTATACTCAGCCACAACATACCGATGTTGTCGCAAACGTTCTTCCCGGACATCCCTCTGTGAAAACTCATCTTATGATGATAATAAAATTAATAATAAAAATAATAATTCTTCTTCTTCTTCTTAACTTCATGGATTAGGCGAGTCGCCTGTTCCGAATTCACAATGATTCCCTCCATCTCTTCCTTGGTCTTCCCACGTCTCTTAGTCCTCTTGGTTTATATTGATATACAACCTTGGGCAATCTTGTTTCTTCCATTCTCTGAACATGCTGTTCCCAACCGACGCGGTGTTGTTGAATTTTAACATTTACTGCATATAGCCTATTTCCAATTCTCTTCTAATTTCTTCATTTCTTATGTGGTCTAATTTTGTGCATCCTTTAGTCCTTCTTAGAAAGTTCATTTCTACACCTTGTATTCTACTCAAACTCTCTTATTTGATACCCAAGACTGCTACCATATAGAAGCAACGGTACCGCCATTGTTTTGTAAAATTTCAATCTTGTATCCTTCCTTGTTTTCTGTCTTAATGTTCTATGAATGGTGCCACATATCATTTGAAATTTTGCTAATTTGTTATCAATATCATTTTCTGTTTCATATCCAGAAGACAGTGTTCACAACCTAGATAATTAAAATTTAACACTTGTGATAGAGGTTTATTTTCGACCTTATGGGCGATTTTCTCTGTAGAAATAATAATAATAATAATAATAATAATAATAATAATAATAATAATAATAATAATAATAATAATAATGCTTACTTATTGGCTTTTAAGGAACGCGGAGGTTCATTGCCGCCTCACATAAGCCCGCCATTGGTCCCTATACTGAGCAAGATTAATCCATTCTCTATTATCATATCCCACCTCCCTCAAATCCATTTTAATATTATCCTCCCATCTACGTCTCGGCCTCCCTAAAGGTCTTTTTCCCTCCGGCCTCCCAACTAACACTCTATACCTATGCATTTCTGGATTCGCCCATACGTGCTACATGCCCTGCCCATCCCAAACGTCTGGATTTAATGTTCCTAATTATGTCAGGTGAAGAATACAATGCATGCAGTTCTGCGTTGTGTAACGTTCTCCATTCTCCTGTAACTTCATCCCTCTTAGCCCCAAATATTTTCCTAAGCACCTTATTCTCAAAAAACCCTTAACCTATGTTCCTCTCTCAAAATGAGAGTCCAAGTCTCACAACCATAAAGAACAACCGGTAATATAACTGTTTTATAAATTCTAACTTTCAGATTTTTTGACAGCAGTCTGGGTGATAAAAGCTTCTCAACCGAGTAATAACAGGCATTTCCCACATTTAATCTGTGTTTAATTCCCTCCCGAGTATCATTTATATTTGTAATAATAATAATAATAATAATAATAATAATAATAATAATAATAATAATAATACACGAAATATAAAATAACGATAATATAAATTATTGTGAACAATTTTAATAATAACTCCTTCCTTTGACAAAATTTTGCGTACGCCACTGGTACGTGCATCGTGATACCACAGTTTACCATATACAGTTACGAAGCTTGAGTTTTGAGGGTGCTAGAAGCAATAGACTGTGACGGTACTATTTTGCATTGCCTGTAATGAAGCGATATTAACGATCCTAGTGGTGAGCAATTATCTAATGTTTGCATATTTACTACGTATTGATCTTCGCGACTATATATACTAGACTGTGGTGATACATGGAACAATACCATTCATGAATACAATAATATCCATCAGTGGGCAATGCGAATCTCTACTGTGTTGCCCTTTCTTTCCAAGGCATGAAAACATTAGCGACTAAAATTAACTTGATTAGGCCTACGCATTAACACTTTATTGTGCTCTAACATACAAGGCGTGATTATATTGGTACCTATCACAGAGTATTATTGGGTATTAAAACTGTCACCTTCCATTCCCAAGGTGACTAAGAAGAGTGTTTGGGCACGTGCACCGAGTTGCACTCCACTTTCCAAGGTATAGATAAACGAATGTCAAGTTTAATTTGTCTTAGGTACACGCATCGTGTCAATCCCAATATTTCAAGATGTGAATAAACGTAGATCTACGTCTAATAAAATAGTGTTGCGTGTTGCTTCTTGCGATTCTCCTATTTCAAGACTTAAATGTAAGGACTGCTAATGAGTGAGTGTCGGATTCTACTCTATGTAAATTTTCGATTTTAAAAGCGTGAATTTTCACGAGTTTCGGGTATTTGTACCGCGTCACTCCCCACTTTATGGACACTCTGTATTCGTCTTCCTCTCACAATCTTCCTGCCAGAGAAGCTACGCACAGTGATCGGTGACAAATTGCTATGTCACAGTGATTGATGTTGCTAATTAATCTAGTTGCCACCAGACTGCGCGCAGGTGCACATTTCAGGATTCTCCCCTACTTTTGTCCCCCTAATTGTTGTGTATAGGAGACTAGGAGGTAAAAATTATTTCCTTTCTAGTCCCGACACTACATCACCACCAGTTCAACCATCATATCAATAGAGACTATTCAGCGTCTAGGCCTATATAATAATATTCTGGGAACAGATGACAATGAAATTTGCTAAGAGTATTTAAATAGATGGAGGAAAGCTTTCCCATTACCTTTAGTCTGCCAGAAATCCTATTTAAACTCGGGTTTGAAGCCGGCTTCAGAGAGCAGAAAGCTCTACCTTTAACCGTTAAGTTAACAGTGTTCCATTACTGCCGATAGACAGAAATAAATTATGACTGTATTCCTTACATAACATACGGGTTTAACCTCAGCTCAGTTACTTATTGAGGGTCGTATTCATAGACATTCTTAGCGCAGACTTCCGGTGAATGATCAGCGATATGATATGATATGATATGATATGATATGATATGATATGATATGATATGATATGATATGATATGATATGATATGATATGATATGATATGATATGATATATGATATGATATGATATGATATGATATGATATGATATGATATGATATGATATGATATGATATGATATGATATGATATGATATGATATATGATATAATATATGATATGATATATGATATGATATATGATATGATATATGATATGATATGATATATGATATGATATATGATATGATATATGATATATGATATGATATGATATGATATATGATATGATATGATATATGATATGATATATGATATGATATGATATATGATATAGTCTATGATATGATATGATATAGCCTATGATATTATATGATATGATATGATATATGATATGATCTGATATGATATGATATATGATATGATATATGATATGATATGAAACATGATATGAATCCCATACAAGTAACCAGTCGATATCCGGGGCTATTTTAGCACGATCATAGCGCGGGCCAGCGAAATGTCTATGAATAGCACCCCTAATGAGTAACGAAAGAAGTTAGGGATTCGACCTCAGGGTGATGATCAAAGATTTGTGGCAGAGGAAGCGGCTCTAAGGTAAATTTTCTCTACTAAATCGGTTTTCCATGCCATTTACATTTCGCCACTGCTCCACTGTCGCCCTAGCGTCATCTATTAATAACCTTTGCGATGAAAATGTATACTTTTAATTGGTTATTTTACCACGCTTTATCAACTGCTACGGTTATCTAACGTCTGAATGAGGTGACAATGATAATACCAGCGAAATGAGTCCTGGATCCAGCGCCGAAAGTTACCCAGCATTTGCTCTTAAAGGGTTGAGGGAAAACCCCGGAAAAACCTTAATCAGGTAACTTGTCCCAACCAGGACTTGAATCCGGGCCGCTCGTTTCACGGTTAGGCATGCTGACCGTTACTACAAAGCGGTGGACCGAAGTGAGTATTAAATACAATCATTAAGCTGCATTTATGAAATTTACAAAGCAGATGAGAAATACATTTAAATTGAACGTTTTAGTGCACTACAGATAACAGTGTACAAATTAAACTCACTACAGACATCTTATTGCGATTATTGTCTTCAAATTCTCAGAGAACACACATCAGATGCTCTTCTTTCTCATTGTTATCAGCTTGCATAATTTACAGCTGATAGCGTCACATACAAACATTGTTGCCACTAATTATTTATTGAATGATCCATGTATTTCCGTTGAAAGTATTTTAATCTCAACTTCGCATTTTGGTTTAATTGCGAAGTAGCCTATCAGACCTACTTGTTACAGTACATTCAAAATGTACATTTGTCAATTTAGTTTTTGGTGTCTTAAATCTTAAAGATTAGAAATGTTCGTCAAAAATTATGTTTTGGTTTAAGAACTATACTTGTTTCTGTATGTATCAAGACAATAATTGTACTAAGTAAATTCTAATAGGTAGATTCAATTAACTATAAAAATTAAATTTGATGTTTTAACACAATGATGGCCAACTTTTCTTAAAAATTGTAACTTATTAACGTCTTATCGTAACTCAGCACTTTACATATTTAAAACGGATTCTAAATAGCAGATTATAAAACTAAATGGGATTTTATCTCTGTTTAGTGTATACTGTGTACTTGTATGTGGGGTTTAATATGAAACTACGATAAACTATAATAATCATAATATATTTCCAAATATTTATAAATCTAAAATTGACATTAATTAAAAACTATAAGTGATAAGTATAATGTCTGTCATATCAACGTCTCTGTCCTTTAACTTTTTGTTAAATTTTCATTGCTTGTATACTTTGCGACTGGTAGAGTGTGAGAGAAGTCTCTATGGCTTAACTTTGCCAGTATAAATACATAATTATTATTATTAAGTTCTGCAGTTTTTCAGTTGGTTATTTAACGACGCTGTATCAACTACTAGGTTATTCGGTGTCCATGGGATTGGTGATAGCGAGATGGTTATTTGATGAGATGAGGCCGAGGATTCGCCATAGATTACCTGACGTTCGCCTTACGATCGGGAAAAATCTCGGAAAAAAATCCAATCAGGTAATCTGCCCAAGTGGGAATCGAACCCATGCCCGAGAGCAACTCGGGATCGGCAGGCAAACACCTTAGCTATTTCTGCAGTTTAAGAGGAATATAATATGTGTGTGTGTATATATATATATATATATATATATATATATATATATATATATATATATATAATCATCCTACACATTGGCGATCCACAAGATGTAGCAAGAAAGAACATTCTGCATGTTTCACCCTCATCAGTAGGCCTAAACTGCACTGTGATTCAGGTTTAGTAGGCCTATAATAAAGAATTGCAACGAATTTCCTATCAGAAAAGCGTCTGCGAAGGAGTGGCGGTTCTGGTCTATTCACTTGACATAATATATCTCCGTCAAATGACACTTTTATTGGTTACTGGGCAAGACAGTGTGTGCAATTTTATATTGTTGTGCACAAGGTCCAGTGTCACGCGTACCTCTAATTAAAACAGAAGGTTGCACGCAAAGGTCCGGCCTCTTGAATTCATGTGGACGTTAACTGCTAATTATCACGACAGAGCGTGCTGCCGGCGTCCCCACGGCAACGGTACTCTGCGAAATGTGGCCTAAGCAGTCAGGAGAAACAATAAACCAACATAAGAGTGGAAGACACTGTACGAGAGTCGGATTGTGAGGCTGTGAACCAGGGTGACAAAGGATTACCACTTTCGTTTCTTTAGCATGAAATCTGGGTTCAAATCGCGGAGAGTCTGAGATGAAATGAGTCGTAAGTAAAGAATGTATTGAGGTAGGTCTAATGCCGATGCCACTAACGTTCATGCTGCCATAATTTAGATATATTTTCCGTGAAATATCACCAATTAAATAAAGTCGCAGTACCTCTGTTGTGCATTCATAGATCTGGTGACCAACGTAGATTCAGTAATCAAACATCTGTGAGGAACAACAACAATCTCCTCTAAGGACGAAGGGACGAGTTATACGCGAGTATCAGTATTTTCTTACGTCGTCCGTGTTGTAGGCTAAGCAACTGCTATGTGCAGTTTCAAAGCTATATGAGAAGTAAACTTTCAAAACCTGACATGTCTATTTTCATAAAATGCTGCATTTAGATCTATATGTCTCTGTAATAAACGAATTCTTTCTATGGTGCAATTTTATAAGAATCTATAGTACAAAAATATTTAATATTTCACAAAAGAAAATATTTTGTTCATTACAGAGATGTAGGGGAGAATCAGGTAGAACGGACATCGGATAATATCGGACAGTGCACTTCTTTCATTTACCACCATATGGTAGTACCTGAATGACATGGTTACGTTTCTCCATGCGACATCACAGAAACGTAACCATGTCAATTAGGTACTATCATCGTGTGGCAGATGAAAGAAACTCACTGTCCGATATTACCCGATGTCCGATACTACCCGACTCTCCCCTAAGTTCTTGGCATATGAAGTGTATTTTCTGAAAGTGGACATGACAGGTTTTGAAAGTTTGCTCCTCTTATTTATTTATTTGCTAATAATTATAACATAAAATATCATATAAACAGATAAAACTTTAGCTCACACCTGAAAGAGTAGAACTCGTGCTCAGGGCGGATTTCTGAATTGAAATTAAGAAGTATATAATACAACTTGTCTTATGTCTACTGCACAATAAGAATATATCAATTTAAATTTACAATTATCCATTATTTATAAAATCCATCCGTGGCGTCGTGATCTAAGGCATCCTGCCTAGGACTCGCGTTACGGAATGCGCGCTGGTTCGAGTCCTCGTGGGGGAAGACATTTTCTCATGAAATTTCGGCCAATGTATGGGACCGGTGCCCACCCAGCATCGTGAAGCACGTGGGGAGCTACGATAGGTAGCGAAATCTGGTTGCGAATGCCAGCTATAACGGCTGGGGGGGATCATCGTGCTAACCACACGATACTTCCATTCTGGTTGGATGATCGTTCACCTCTGCTTCGGCATGTGGGCGAGAGGCCAGCAGCCGGCTGGTCGGTCTAGGCCCTTCATGGGCTGCAGAACCACAGATTATTATTATTATTATTATTATTATTATTATTATTATTATTATTATTATTATTATTATTATTATAAAATCCATACATAACTTTTTTAATTTAATACTAGAACTATTAGAATTGACAAGATTAGGATATTTAAATAGGCCTATAAATTTGTTATATATTCTTGGGCCTAAATTACTACTATGATTAAATATTGTAGCAGTGTTGCATTTTGGTTCAAATAATCTTAAAGAATTCATGCCTTTTGTTTCATAACTAAGAGAATACAACTCAAAATTTTTCCGATTTTTATGTACGAATTTTACTAATAATAAATTTGTCTTATTTTAAGGACATTGAAGTCTAAAAACAATTTTTGAGATGGAAAATCAATAGGTTTATGAAGACATATTTTAATTATTTTCTTCTTTAATAAATAAAGTGGATTAAAATTGGTTTTAAATAAGCTACCCCATCCTATAATTCCATACATAATTATCGATTAAAATAAAGTTAAGTATATTGTGCGTAATGAACTTATCGACAAGTAATTCCTCAATAAAACAAAATAATATATTATTTTACGTAATTTATTACAAACGTAATTAATGTGTTGGTTTCCATTATGAAATTAAAGGTCATAGTCTCGAATCACACTAGGACATGCGAATTTATTCGTTCTCAATTTGAAGTCCTGTGGAACTGTGTACGTCTAACATCAGATCAAAATAAGCACTGATACTGATTTAGAAGAAGAATACTACTCTTAAAAACTGGAAAACTAACCATTTCAAGAAAATTCCTTGCTCAGTTTCCTGTCTGGAATCAAACCCTGAACTTCCAATTATAAATGCTATCACTTCATTAGAGTTTGTACATTTAAGGAGTTTTCATGTTACTGCAACGCAGCTCAAGAGTTAGTTTGTCAACCGGCAGCGCGCATCAAAGTCTCCCGAACAAGTAGGAATACAAGAACACGGCGGGCCTCTGTTCACTACTGTGAAATGGATAAAGCGTAGAAAAAAAAAAAAAAGAAGTCTCCGAGGAAGCGACGTCCAATGAATAAGTAACAAGCCGACGGACATTTTATCAAATATTTATTCGGCGCGTATTGATTGCCCGGACATCGTTATAATGGGGGTAGCGTTGTCTTCGGAACGGCAGATGGAGTACCCCTCGTATTTGCATGTTAATCAAACGACTCGAGTGCTAGCGGTGACGACGTCGATTTTGCGGTGCACAAAGTCCATCAAAGGGCTCCAACGTATCTGCAAAAGCGACGTAAGTCCCCTACATGCAAGACAAATTAAATGTTAACGAAACAGTATATCGCTAGAGATAACAAACAACACATGTTGCTATGGAAATAAAATATAGGACTAGCAGGTATTTATAAAGTTGTGATTAAAATTATTAATATACAGACAGAACTTTTAAGGGGGAAATGGTTATTTAATTTTGACAAGGTATCTACAGTAGGCCTATACACTAAGAATGTATTGTGCACAGAATGTCAAAAATTCACGCACACAGACTACATCGTATGAAACCTGGATGAAAATGCTCATTAAAATGTTAGTGATAAAATTTCGTTAGAAGAATTTTTAATTTCACAATATAGCAACACTTTTTTTTTTCAAATAAATATTACGATTGTGATCGTAGATCAAGCAATCTGTACTCTGCCTTAAAACTAAACATTCACAGTTCAAACCATATCTCTCATTTTTTATTTCTTTCGTTATTTTAATCATTATCATCATCATCATCATCATCATTATCATCATCATCATCATCATCATAATCTTTAGATTAAACCGAGTGGTTTTTTCGATTCATATGCAGGTTAAAAATCGATTCCTTCAACGTTTTCTCGATCTTCCAATGTCTGTATGTCCTTTCGGGTTATAAGATCAGAGTTTCTTGACTACATGATTGTTCTACATTCGATAAACAAGTTTTTGCCAATTGTTTCTATATTCGATAAGAGTTTCTAGGCTATATGATTATTCTTCATTCGATAAACATGTTCTAGCCAGCTGTTTCTGTATTCGATAAAAGTTTCTGGCTATATCATTATTCTACATTCGATAAACATGTTCTTGCCAATTGTTTCTATATTCGATAAGTGTTTGACTATAAGATTATTCTACATTCGATAAACATGTTCTTGCCAATTGCTTCTATATTCTATAAGAGTTTCTTGACTATATGATTATTCTACTTTCGATAAACATGTTTTTGCCAATTGTTTCTATATTCGATAAAAGTTTCTTGGCTATATGATTATTCTTCATTTGATAAACATGTTCTAGCCAACTGTTTCTGTATTCGATAAGAGTTTCTTGGCTATTTCATTATTCTACATTCGATAAACATGTTCTTGCAATTGTTTCTATATTCGATAAGTGTTTGACTATAAGATTATTCTACATTTGATAAACATTTTCTTGCCAATTGTTGCTATATTCGATAAGTATTTGACTATAAGATTATTCTACATTCGATAAACATGTTCTTGCCAATTGTTTCTATATTCGATAAGAGTTTCTTGACTATATGATTATTCTTCATTCGGTAAACATATTCTAGCCAACTGTTTCTGTATTCGATAAGAGTTTCTTGGCTCTATGATTATTCTATATTCGATAAACATGTTCTTGCGAATTGTTTCTATATTCGATAAGGGTTTCTTGGCTATATGATTATTCTTCATTCGATAAACATGTTCTAGCCAACTGTTTCTGTATTCGATAAGAGTTTCTTGACTATATGATTATTCTAATTCGATAAACATATTCTAGCCAATTCCAAATTTTCTCGGGCTTCCAGCCAGGTCATAAGTTGGATCACCAACTTATGACCTGGCTGGAAGCCCGAGAAAATTTGGAATTATCACGTCGCCAGGAAAGCTTCAGTAGTTATTTCATATTCTAGCCAACTGTTTCCGTATTCGATAAGAGTTTCTTTGCTCTATGATTATTCTACATTCGATAAACATGTTCTTGCGAATTGTTTCTATATTCGATAAGGGTTTCTTGGCTATATGATTATTCTTCATTCGATAAACATATTCTAGCCAACAGTTTCTGTATTCGATAAGAGTTTCTTGGCTATATGATTATTCTCCATTCGATAAACATGCTCTAGCCAACTGTTTCTGTATTCGATAAGAGTTTCTGGCTATATGATTATTCTACATTCGATAAACATGTTCTAGCCAGCTGTGTAGCAATAATTAACTTAGAAATTCATGTTATGTTTACGGTTAAATCGAAGTTTTGGTGTTGGTGATTTCGTACGCCGCTTTGAGCACTTGTGTTTTATTTAAGTTGACATAATGATATAAAACAAGATAAAGATTTCTATTCATGACTGTATCTAAACTGGTCTTTATTTAATCGTTCTTAGCAACCTAAACCATGGCTTTATTCACAGCACTGAATTAAAAGTTTCACTGCTGTGAATTAAAAATGTTTCCATGACAACCAACAAATTAGCAACCATAAAATCTATACTTTCATTCATTTATAACTTCTTCACAAACAACACATTACAAAGGAAAGGTGTACGATTTAAAATTAAATTTAGATATCAGTAATGGATAAAATATGGTATAGTATACGAGAATAAACAGATTTTATTTGCTTCGCCTCGGGCGCTAAACTTTCTACTCGTGCATAAAATCTAATTTTACTCTCTTATACTAAAAATTACTCAAATATTTATCTGCTGTAGAGATACAAAACAAGCAAGTTTTTATTATGTTTTATGAGTCAAGTTGCTACGAGATATGAAAACAAGAAGATATACAGTAATAATGTAGATAAATTTTAATGTGACTGCGTGTGTATAGCTATAACACAAAAATAATGTGTCTCTCAGTCAAAATAAACTTAACTTACAGAAATCGGTTTATTTTATTAGCAAACAATATAAATAAAAGGAAAACTGAACATAGTGGGCATATGTCTAAGTACGGTTATGTAGCTGTCCGGGTCTGCGGCCCACAGTCTACGAAGCCGCATTAATTACATCATCCCCGAGGGAGGGGGTGCGTTGGTATGCAGGGCGCGAGTCTCAACGCAATAACGGGGGATTAAGTGGCGACGGATTAGCCATTCCGGACAGATGGCACTGCATGATTTTCTCCGGGTCGGTGCAGTCGTGACCAAGGCTGCGTTTCATTATGCCATCCGCCACGTTCTACGATTCAGACCTAAGTAATCCTACATGCGTGAAGTGAAATAGACCAAATTTGGTACAATAGTGACAATCACGAGAACTTCGAAATCAAATGCGCCTTACATAAAATGTATTTGCATATCACGTCAGCCAAAACTTTGCACAGTTAATTATTGGCTGTTATTTAACGTACCATAAATTCCCAATTTCCAAAATAACCAAAATACTTTTATTAAACATAATAATAATAATAATCCGTGGCGCTACAGACCGTGAAGGGCCTAGACCGACCAGCCGGCTGCTGGCCTCACGCCCACATGCCGAAGCAGAGGTGGACGATCATCCAACCAGAATGGAGGTATCGTGTGGTTAGCACGATGATCCCCCCAGCCGTTATAGCTGGCATTCGCAACCGGATTTCGCTACCTATCGTAGCTCCCCAAGTGCATCACGATGCTGGGTGGGCACCGGTCCCATACACTGGCCGAAATTTCATGAGAAAATTTTTTCTCCCACGAGGACTCGAACCAGCGCGCATTCCGTAACGCGAGTCCTAGGCAGGATGCCTTAGACCGTGACGCCACGGTGCGGGACACTTTTATTAAACAATATTTATTAAATCGAATTGAAAATACGACAAATATGGCAATCGTAAAAATTAAAAATAACATTTTTAATATAGGATTAGGATGGTTATGGGATAACTTGGCTACTAGAAACAGCGCAGCAAGCCTAAATTTAATTAAATCAAAATGTAAAAATATTACTAGACTAAATGATTTTAGTAGTATCAATGAAATGCGCTCCCTAATATTTTAATGAATATAAAAGGATATGGGGTCGAAGTACATATATAGATAATATGAAAATGAAAGAAATATTTGGACTAGCCTGGTTCAGATTTGGGATTCGGAGATTAAGAAATAATAGAGGTAATATATCTCAAGGCACGTGTCCATTATGTGGCCATAGGGAAGATGACATTTATATTTTTTTTAATGGCAAGATACTAAAGAAATACGGATGAAATTCACAAATGAAAAGTTCCCACAAATGAATAAAGAAATAGCCATAAGAAAACTCATGAATAATAATTAATAATAATATAAAATTACAAAGACAAATAGGTCTACATCTTTTTTTTTTTGGTCAAAAAATTAGAATGTCAAAAATAAATGAAATAGCTAGAATTGAATGAATTGTAACAACATATTAAAATGAGTTGAGTCTTGCACAAAACTAGCCGCAAGTGCAAGATAAAAGATCTTACATTAAATAGTTAGGGTTAAAAATGATATTAAAATTGTATATATGAGCCGTTCAGAGCAAAAGTGGTGTAAGTCAAAATTGGTTAATGAGGTGTAAAGTAGAAATTTGATAAAATACAGCGCAAAATAGCAGTTAATATGTCCTTCGTGCTATCCAACGACTACTAATAGTTTAAATAAATTGAATATTAATTGTTACTTTGTGCTGTATTTTACAGAATGTTAACTTTAACTCTCATCCATTTCTGACTTACACCATTTCTGCTCTATACGGCTCATATATATATATATATATATATATATATATATATATATATATATATGTAAATTATAAAGTATGTAATGTAAGGCTTCAATGATTATATGTATATTTTTTTATTTTTTGTCTGTGAATTATAATAAATATATCATATCATATATTCCCAATTACCGAAGATGTGTCATACCTAAAAACAATGCGTCATTACAGGAGGAAGATATATTGCTGAAACCATTCCGATCTATTATCTTTAATGAATGTAATGATGCTGATATAAACAAACGTAGGGAAGCATGTTCTTTATTGTTTCAGCAGTTTTTTCAGCTTCATCTCGATTAATAATAGTAGGCTAATGATAATTTGTTGCTACAACAAAGAAAATTTGCATACCTTTTTACATATAAAATCACTCCAGCACCCCCCAAAAGAGTACACGCTCGTCCTCAGGGAGCATTTCACAAAATTTAAGGCATTTTATTAATTAACACAATAAAAATTAAAAAGAAAAGAAAGAAAACACATATATCACATTTGAAACTTTATAGGCCTATTGCCTCCCTACAAATAATTTTAATTGTTTTTTTTAATAAGGAGTATTAGCAAATTGAATGTTTGGTAATTTAACCCCTTACTGCATGGGACAGTTTTGCACACACTGGTTTAATATTCAAATAACTTAATTAGTTCTCTCTTTCTCAAATGATGTCACATATGGTCAAATCCAGTTTTTCTTGTTAGTGTGCCATATCCGTCCCAGTATGCAGTTGGAAATATATGCTTAAATTATAAGTTATATGAATATGAAACCGATGTGTGCCATATCTGTCCCAGTATACGGAAAGGGGTTAACTGTTATCTTATTATAGAGCCTTGTACCGAAGTTGCTGCTGTGATTATATGCTACAGATGTGGTTCATTTAGGCTCTGTCAGGCATATGTTGTCTGATCTTTTAGTTTTATATTTATTTGAATACAAATTAAATTTACAGATAAGTGTACCGATTTACCGCAGGATGTCAAAAGCAATATCATTTTCTGAGCAACGCGAAATCCACACATACTTCACATTATATTTTCAGTTCATTTTTTTCTTATTTCATTCCATTTATTGTATTCTATAGATTTTACATCACCACTGAAGCTTTGAAAAGTGAAATAAGTAAATGGTTTCGCTATTTTTGACGAGATGAGCTGTGGTGATGTGAGGCCGAGAATTCACTATAGATTATCTGACATTTCTTTACTGGGAGAAATCTCGATAGAGGCCAGAGCAGATAATCACCTCAAACGAGAATCAAACCCAAGCACAGCTCCGGGCCATCAGGCAAGAATGCCTCTGTCGATTGAGCTACACCGATGGCTCTACAAAAATATACACTATATATCGAGCAGATTAACTCAATTTACAATTTTAATTAATTAGTTGAGTAGAAGGTGTGAGTATATAGAAATTTGATTAATTCTGCTATGAATATTTTCCTCGGCCCTTCAAATCTTTAAGACAATCAGGTAGTGCATAGAAGATCTTAATACATGAATAGTGATCTCCTTTTTTATAACAGTTGAGACTGAGAGAGGGTAGATAGGCACCTGATTTGTGTGTTGTATTAAAATTATGAATGTTTCGAGAAATATTAAATTATGATTTTTAATATAAAACACCATCAAGGAAAGACTGGACTCCCAAGGTAAAGTTAATAATCTTAATTCTTTTTACATGATGTCCTTATATGCACACTCGTCATTACTTTTATAACATTGTCTTGTAAATGGGTCTAAAATTGACCCCTGAGGAACTCCATTTTAACATTTCTAAATTCAAAAGTAGTAACTTTGTGGCTATTTGGTACATTTCCATTTTTTATTTGATAAGTAAAATGTAAATCAACCCAAGGTCTCATCTTCACCACTAAACTTCAAACTACATAGAAATACGTTGTTATCTACACAATGAAATGATTTCGCTAAATCACAAAATATCCTCTCGACGTAATCTCTCATATTATAGTGTAGGAAAGTGTTGCTGAAAATTATATGATTGAGCAGTATATCGTGAAGGGACTATTAATGGAACAACCTATATGGAACCACTTTAGACTTAGTTAATAATCCCAGTGACTAAAAATGGGCGGTTCGAGTCTTCGTAAGTAAGAAATTTTCTGTGAAATTTCGGCCAGTTTATGCCACAATAAAATGAAATTGGGGAGCTTCAATAGGTAGCGAAATCCGATTACGGAAACCTGCTATAACGACTAGGGTGATCATCATGCTAACCATATATCTTCGGTCTGCTTGAATGATAGTTCACCTTTGCTGAAGCATGTGAACGTGAGGCCAGCAACCGGCAGGTCAACCTTGGCTCTTCCTGGGCTGTTCAAGCGACGGATTAAATTGGACTGGAAATGGAGTTATGGATAAGGTATTGTGCTCCGGCCCATTTCGCACTATTTGTTCTTGACTTCCTGAACAACAACTTTAACTTTCCAGAAAGGTGGATTCGTCGAGAATATCCAAAATAATCGTCACCATTACCATGGCCTTCACGAAGTTCCGATTTGACCAAACTGGACAACACCTCCTGGGGATACATCAAAGACATAGTGGCTGCTGTGAGAGTGGCTTCGCAACATCAACAGAAGTGATGTTACGCAGAATGTTGCAAATGCCTTGTAGATGTAACCAACTCTGGAGTGACAATGATGTAGATCACAAAGAGATTTGTAGGGATACTGTTACTTAATGTCTAACCTGCATGGTAAGATACCTCCTCATTTGGTTTCGAGAGTCTGGCTATAAAGCCATTAAATTTTAAAGTTATTTTAAAGAAGATGAAACTGCAACTTGCTGCATGTCGGAGTCCTGCAGTGGAACAGCGCGCTCTAAATCAAAGCCGAGCGATGTGGGTCAGATATCAGATGAAGTTAATTGGCTTTCAGGGGCGCAGGAGTCTAATTACTCAACCCCCGTTGTTCTTAGGGGTTGCGATCCCAGCGAGAGTGACAGCGACGTGTCCGATGTCTCTACCTGAGATCGCGAGTTCGATAACCTACCTAGAAGAAGCTGAAGCGTGACACTTGCTCTTCGTGGACATCGCGTGACTCAATCTGCATTTTTGCGTAATATTACTGAGACACTAAGAAAGTTATTGATACTGTTATCACCGCGGACATCAATATTTTCTTCTTAAAAGTAATGCTATTTTACGCCTTTTGTTCACCAGCACTTCACATCACTAATACGGAAACTTCCTGATATTTTTGTCAACATGCCGAAAGTCCACCACTTTAAGACAACACGAAAAAAAAACCAAGACAAGAGTCACACACAGTCTACAGAGAATATAAATAAATCTCTATTTCCAAACTGATCCATAAATAATATTATTTATTATTATTTTTATTTTTAAAAAATCATGTTTCATTTAACGACGCTCGCAACTGCAGAGGTTATATCAGCATCGCCAGTATGCCGGAATTTTGTCCCGCAGGAGCCGACACCACCTCTATGCAGACGACCTTCAAATATACATAAAATTCCACACTGACGAAATAAATGATGCAATAACTAAAATTAATGACGATTTGGACTCAATCTGGACATGAACACGGAAATTCCTACTTAAACTAAATCCAGAAAAATCACAGTCAATCATTGTGGGCCATTCACGTTTATTAAGCACTATTACCACACCAAATTTTTTCCCGATTAAAATATACGGCACCGAAATTCCGTTCAGTGAATCAGTAAAGAATCTAGGTATTTATATAGATAAAAGTTTAAATTGGAACATTCAAGTTGCAGAAACCTGCAAAAACGTATTCTCGTTAATCCACTCGTTTAGACGATGGAAGAATTTTCTACCCTTTTCCATGAAAAAAATGTTAGTGCAAACACTCGTGATGCCGCACTTCGATTACTGTGATATTCTGCTTACTGACCTAAGCGTTACTTCGGCGCAGAGACTACAACGTGTTCATAATATGTGCGTCCGTTTCGTCTGCAATACTCGCCGGGCTGATCACGTAACACCATCCCTCTAAATGTTGTCCTGGCTCCGTCTAGAAGATCGTAGGAAAATCCACTGTCTTTCCCTTATCTTTCACGTATTGCATTTCTCCATTCCTGTCTATCTTGCGTCTCGTTTTCAAAATTTATCCACCCATCATAACCTAGACACACGATCACAACACTCCTCAATATTAACAATTCCCTCCCACCGAACATCCTCATATTCATCTTCTTTCACTGTGGCTGTTCCTCGGCTTTGGAATTCCCTACCGAGTAATGTCAGGGACTGTCAGACATCAAACCAATTTAAGAATAGACTAACAAAATATTTTTATAACAATTCTTGTTAACAATAATAGCTGTTTCAGGTTTCTCAATGTTTAATGGTTATATAAATATATAAATATATATATATATATATATATATATATATATATATATGTGTGTGTGTGTGTATCACAGATAAATAACTAAATTATCTCATTATTATTATTATTATTATTATTATTATTATTATTATTATTATTATTATTATTATTATTATTATAACTATTTCTTACCAATGTTTATTATTGTCACACTAACATTACTTATCCAACTTTCATTATTTACTTTCATGTTGTTTTATGGTCTAGATATTAATGTAATAACTATGTAAGCAATTGTATTCAATTAGAATTAGAGTCTGGCTGGGCGGAAGAGAAGGCCTACTGGCCTTAGCTCTGCCAGGTAAAATAAATAAATTATTATTATTATTATTATTATTATTATTATTATTATTATTATTATTATTCTTTTACATGCCAGTAAATCTACTGACATGAGCATATTGCATTTAAACACACTTAAATGCCATCGACCTGGACCAGGATCGAACCCGCAACCTAGAGCACAGAAGATCAGCACTATACTGACTACGCAACCGAGGCCGACTAAATTGTGTTTGTTTCACTTTGTATTGTACCAACATTACTACCAGTATCGCCCATTCCAAAAGCAATAAATAATTAATTTATCATTCACTATTTATTATTATTATTCACCATTGCACAACGCTACTATACTCTCTATTGAAATATTACTCACGGCTGCACAACATTACTGTCCTACTCCGAAGAAATTTCACTCACGACGTACTGCAGGCGGGAAGAGCACCGTGCTTTCATGGAGAGAAATGCCGGTGATTGCGTGGGACTCGAACCGCGAACAGACTGAGCAATACTCTGGGACTTATAAACTGCCCGCACAAACTTAAGTCGATATATTGAAGTGTAAAGTTCGGGATTGATATACAGGGTGATTCACAAGGATTTTCCACCATTTACGGAACTTATTTCCAAAGACATTCTGAGCAAAAAAAGTCATATTAACATGTGTCATAATCTCAATATTTTCAGAGTTGCTGTAATTTGAATTTGTTTGCAAAATACTATTATTCTTTAGTTTTAGGGGTAAAAGAACATTACAGATAGAGAATGCACTTTTCAGGAGTATTATTTCTTTAATTAGCTAGTATTCTGAAGCTAAAAATGTGTTGTGAATTTCATAGTTGCTTTGTACAGATTTTTTTTATTTTTAACCACAAAATTACATATTTCTTACGCATTTATCGCAATAATTATTATAAATCACGCCACTATTGTAAATTCTGTAAGACTGTACATTAGGATGCATAATTAAACTGTAATGGTCGACCTGGTTGGCGAGCTGGTATAGCGCTGGCCTTCTATGCACAAGGATACGGGTTCGATTCCAGGCTAGGTCGATGGTATTTAAGAGTGCTTAAATGCGACAGGCTCATGTCAGTAGATTTACTGACAAGTAAAAGAACTGCGGGACAAAATTACGGCACATCCGGCGACGCTGATGTAACCTCTGCAGTTGTGAGCTTCTTTAAATAAAACATAACATTTTTAAACTGTAATGAATCAAGTTCTTAAAGTCGTATGATTTGTAACAATTGTTGTGATAAGTGCGTAAGAATGATGTAATTTTTATTTTAAAATTGTAAATTAAAATCTGTAGAAGGCAATTAACACATTTTTAGCTTCAGAACACTAGCTAATTAAAGAAATGGTACTTCTGAATAGTTCATTCTCTATTTGTAATAATATTCTTTTACCCTTAAAACTAAAGAAAAAAGGTATTTTACTAACAATTTCAAATTAGTGTAACTCTGAAAATATTGAAATTAGCATGTTTAGGGGAGAGTTGGGTAGTATCGGACATCGGGTAATATCGGACATCGGGTAATATCGGACAGTGAGTTTCTTTCATCTACCACCAGGTGATAGTACCTGAATGACGTGGTTACGTTTCTGTGATGTCGCATACAGAAACGTAACCATGTCATTCAGGTACTGCCATCTAGTGGTAGATGAAAAAACGCACTGTCCGATATTACCCGATGTCCGATACTACCCAACTCTCCCCTATATGACTTTTTTGTTCAAAATGTCTTCGGAAATAAGCTCCGTAAGTGGCGGTAAATCCTCGTGAATCACCCTGTATAATAGAATAAGAAAAAGTAAGAGACAGGGGACATTTACGGTTTAGACATTTTGAATGAGAGGACATTCTGGTTTCAACATTCTGGAAAGGAAGTGGGCTACAAGACGGGACCAAATGCCCGACCGGACATTTTCGGAAAACTCCAATATCTGGTAACCTTCAGCCTTGATTATTGGGAGAGGAATGCATGGTATGCTGGATGAAAGTTTATTTTTTTTTATTTAGTAGATTATTTCACGACGCTTTATCAATATCTCAGGTTATTTAGCGTCTGAATGAGATGAAGGTGATAATGCCGGTGAAATGAGTCCGGGGTCCAACACCGATAGTTACCCAGCATTTGCTCGTATTGGGTTGAGGGAAAACTCCGGAAAAACCTCAACCAGATAACTTCCCCGACCGGGAATCGAATCCAGGCCACCTGGTTTCGCAGCCAGACGCGCTAACCGTTACTCCACGGGTGTGGACGCTGGATGAAAGGCCCGGCACGTAACTCAATCCATCATGGCTGCACAAAATCTTTATTTGACTTGAAGTGCTAAGGGATATCCCTTGTCCAGTCAGACAATTATATAAAAATCAAAAACAATGCCAAAAACTTGGCATGTCACGTCCACTTTGTAGATTACACCTGTACCACGTTTTCCTTCAGATAATTAGCACAGCATGCATAAGATGCAAATGTGCGCTGAATATTGCAGTCCATTTCATCAGTGGCACCTGACCATCTGCGTACAGAAGGGTGTCAAGAGCAATGTGCTATTATGCATAACAGTGAACAGTAACTAAAACATATTGCCACTGCGATGTGCACAAGAATGTGTAATAGACAGCAGATCCACGAGGGACACTTCAGGACAAGAACCAAAGACAAGTCTAGTCGCGGAGGTTTTTGTGTTGTAGGATAAACAGAGATCAAAGCTTAGTGATCAATATTTATTACCTACGCAGACAACCCCTTCCGCTCCGCCGGGTCTGGATTGGCAGAGCCTATTCATAATTAACAGCAGTATTGTTCTCTAATGTCAAGGGTCACACAGCCAGTACCGGCTGCCCTGTCTTCTACATGACCCACCAATCCATTCAAGCCTTCCACTCCCGTGGGAGCCGGCGAAATTCGGCTGACGTCAAATGTTTGGAAGGGACCACACAACCACCGCTGTGGTGCAGTGGTAATAAATGTAGCAGCGAAACCATTCGGTTCCGGGTTTGATTTCCGGAAGGAGCGGCTGAGATTCATTTGTTACCCAAGAGGACCGGGTGTGGGCTATAGTTGGTGATCTGTCGTTTTATGTTGTCTCGAGCGGAGGTTTTGCGCCATGAACACCACACGGTTAGGAAGTTTCGCAAACAGTGAGTTTGGAGTTGATGTCCATTTAATTTTTCGGTAATGTGAGATTCTTTATCTTCATCATCATTATCATCATCATCATCATCGTCATCATCATCATCATCATCACCCACTTTCTGACCCATTTCGTTATCACTTCTTGGGAATTTTAAATGAACACTAGTCATTCGTATTGATGAGAACTCTCTGATATACAAACTTCTGGAAATATAAAGATATATTTTCACTTCTCTGTCGGTAAGCGAACCAAACCTATTACATAAACACGATCATAACCACCACCACCGTCCACACCTGTGGAGTAACGGTTAGCACGTCTGGCCGCGAAACCAGGTGGCCCGGGTTCGAATCCCGGTAGGGGAAATTACCTGGTTGAGGTTTTTTCCGGGGTTTTCCCTCAACCCAAACTGAGCAAATGCTGGGTAACTTTCGGCCCTGGACCCTGGACTCATTTCACCGGCATTAACACCTTCATCTCATTCAGAAGCTAAATAACCTAAGATGTTGATACAGCGTCGTAAAATAAGCTACTTCTCCTCCTCACCACCACCATCATAATCATCTACATTATGGTCTCGATCCTTCACTCTGTTCCAAACTGCAATTAAAATATTGATCCCGCCATATCTTCCCAATGATAAAAATGGTAGTCTATATATTGCAATACACGTGCGGTAAAAACTCTGTTTCAAAATAAGTATGAAAGTTGGATGGAGCCGTCTCTTCCCTCGAGCTTCAATCGTACAAATTTATAAAAATCGTCATTTCCAGAAGTGTTACACGCTATTTTATTCTACGAAAGTGACAGAATTAAACAGAACAGAGAAATATTCAAGCATGTCAAAATGACAGTCGTCATAATTTATCTCGAAAAGTGTATTGAAAGATAAGTTTTCCAGACGACGATCCTCTCGTGATAACTATCGTGTATTGTTTACGTAAACAACCGTACTAGTTAAGTAGGAAATTTAATTCTGTAAACAGTTTGAATAATTTGCTTAAAAATACTGATTCCAAATAATGAAAAAGAATTCAACCTCAAGTACAATATTAATAACATTATTGACCACTAATACCAATTAGTAAATTGCAGTAGAAACGTTTTATTCTAATATCGTTATTAATAAAGTGTTCATTGCAAAAAAAAAAAGTTCTTTTGTAGATCAATTTATTAGTAAGTGCTTTTCTAGAAAAAGTTATTTTCAGTGCCAGTATTTTGTCAGAAATACTGTCTTTTCACACATTCGTAGGAAAATATATTGGAATGTATTATTATTATTATTATTATTATTATTATTATTATTATTATTATTATTATTATTATTATTTGAAGTTACAGGAGAATGCAGAAAGTTACACAACACAGAACTGCACGCATTGTATTCTTCACCTGACATAATTAGGAACATTAAATCCAGACGTTTGAGATGGGCAGGGCATGTAGCACGTATGGGCGAATCCAGAAAGGCATATAGAGTGTTAGTTGGGAGGCCAGAGGGGAAAAGACCTTTGGGGAGCCCGAGACGTAGATGAGAATATAATATTAAAATGGATTTGAGGGAGGTGGGATATGATGGCAGAGACTGGATTAATCTTGCTCAGGGTAGGGACCAATGGCGGGCTTATGTTAGGGCGGCAGTGAACCTCCGGTTCCTTAAAAGCCAGTAAGTAAGTATTATTATCATTAGCTTTCCTCGAAAGAGGCATGCTGTAATTTGATGTATCAAAGATCCACTGCAGGACACCTATAATTTTCTTAAAACATAGTTTCATTTTATTTTACAATACTACTGATATAGTAGAAGTCTGTTTTTAAAGACGCTTCCAACTGCATTAGTCGGCGAGAAACAATGACAAATTTTTCTACACTCCTCTACCAGTAACAGGATTTTTTTCCCTTGCTGTAAATCTACGAAATGCTTTTTTGAATTTTACTTCCTTCCTACAGAAAGCCATGTTAAAGATATTATCACCTTTAAAATGCACGTACGTAACAACGTACATACGTATATACTCGCATAGGCACATATATACACATACCATTTACAGTAACTTCAGGTGTAGCCCAAGGATCTAATCTTGGTCCCTTGTTCTTTTTACTTTATATCAATGACTTACCTAAACAGATTTTGCACACTAAATGTTTGCTATATGCTGATGATGTTAAATTGTATAAAGTCATTGACAAACAACAAGACGTTTTTGATCTACAGCATGATTTGGACAGACTATATAGATGGAGTATCGATAATTTTCTTCTGTTGAATCTTAATAAATGTTGCTTTATGACATATTCTAAAAATAAGACAGTTCCTCAAAATTCGTATGAAATTAATGGTGTGAAGTTACCTAGAGTAGAATCATTTAAGGATTTGGGTATTTATTTTACACACAACTTATGTTTTAAAATGCACTTAAATCACGTGGTAATTGATGCATATAGAAAATTAGGATTTATAATCAGAAATACAAAAGAATTAAAAAATATAAATACTATTGATACTCTATATAAAACTATGGTTAGAAGTAAGCTAGGGTATGCGTCTGTAATATGGTCACCTCAGTTCCAGTCCCATCAGATGCAAATAGAAAGGATACAGAAAAGATTTTTACGTTATTTATATTTTAAAAAACATCACTTGTCGTCTTATGACAAGCAAATTTCATATAATCAGTTACTTTTTGAATTTAATTATAAAACCTTAAAATCTCGACGATTAATAAATAGCCAAATTTTACTCTATAAGACTGTTAACGGTATATTGAATAACTGTGATTTTCTTAAATTCCTTCAGTTCAATGTAAAAAAAAAAGAATTACGTCATAGGCAACCTTTTGTTATCCCCATTCCCACAACGGTTTTCTTCAAGAACTCTCCATTGTTTGTTATGTGTAATACTTACAACTCTCTGTCTTTAAACTGTGATTCTCAATTGGATTTCAGTTTAACAATTGAAAAATTTCATACAATATTAAAAAGAATTGTATTTCCTTAGATATTTAAATTATGAAGAAATATACGAGTATTATAATGTTTTTACTCTAGTTTTTAAATAATTTTGCATCATTATATTGACATTTGGCACTATATTAACTGTAATATTATATTCTAGCATCTATTACCATTATGTATTTTCTTTCTTTCGTTTGTGTTGTTTGTTTTGTTGTTTTTTTCTCTTATTATGTATTTTGTGTATATATCTATGTAAGCCACCTGTAATTGGAAGCCTGCTTCTGTTGGTGGTGGATTTAAAATAAAATAAAAAATAAAAAATACGTATATTACATACACACACACATACATACATACATACATACATACATACATACATACATACATACATACATACATACATACATACATACATACATACATACATACATACATACATACATACACAAGCACGCACACACACACACACACAATACACGGCAATGTAAATAATGTAGGCCTAATCCGAAAATATCATTGCTGGGTTTACCATCATAAATATTACACGAAGTGTCTGGAAACCAACTCACCTACAACTTGCTGGGGAACCCAGTAACTAAGGAAATGAAGAAAAGGTGATGTGATAATAATAGAACGGTACTAGAAAAAGAATGGAAGGAGAAATCGAAGATCTTGCATTAAATCCCCACGCAGCTACTTCTTGTGGTACCATACAAAAGAAACCGCTTCAATCTATATGCAGCTCTTTTCGACTACAACGGTGTGTCCCGCTACTCAGTTCCAGATATACTGTAGTGTGTAGTCTATTAACTGAATGTGACCGTCTTACAATTACGCTACTGTGTCTTCTGATTTGTTCGTCAGAGGCCTACTGGTGTAATAAGTTCTTTTCTGTACATAGAGACATTTGTAATTTCAATTAATTTGCAGTTCCACAAAAACATTTGTAAGCAAAATGTAAAAAAAAAGTGATAGAACGAGAAAGGACCAATGAGAAGATCATGCTTAAAGTCTTCTCATTCTGGGCCACAGTTCTTTTCCGTGTCGAATATGTGTGCTACTGGACTATTCGCCTATTCTCCATTTAAAAGTAAGTAATGTTACATTTATTGTGTCTGAAAAATACAGATCGGATTTGAAACCGAGCACTTCTGATATCTGGCAAGCTTGGTAAACGCTCGAAGAACCAGGATAATAAGCATATTGCCATGTGACCAGGTAATGGACGACTAGCGGTTTCATAAGAGAAGAGTAAGTCGAATTCATCGTAAAGTATTCCCTCACGACTGCTTTTCCGCCATAAATCTCAAGAGATCTGCCCTGGGTCGAATCCTAGCTCCCTTTAGTGAGGAGCGAAGTCTCTATTCATCTGAGGCACCCTGTATCGCGCGTTTACATTATCAGCTGCTCGGTGTAGTGGAGCGGTATCGCGATATTGAGTTAGACGGCGGCCGCCCATATTTCTCTGCGAAAGTTTCGCGGCAGTCAAGTTAATGTCTTGGAAACGCCGCCGCGCGGCGCTGCGGTCTCGGCTTTGCATTGAATACAAATGTACAGGAGCTTGTTTAATCACGTGACACATGTCATTCTGCTAGTCTGGCCCAATTCCCGGCTGTGCACCTCTTCTACGTGACAATTCCGGCGCGTTCGGGATGCATTCTGATGTAGGTAGTTCTCTGAGATTCGGATGTGTAATATTTCTATTCATATTTGATTATACGGAACACTTTCCGCCTAAACGTGAAAGAGCGGACCGGGTTCAAATCCTGGTTGGGATAAGTTACCTGGTTGAGGTTTTTCGGGGTTTTCCCTCAACCCATTGAGAGCAATTGCTGGGGAACCTTCGGCGCTGAACTCTGGACTCATTTCGCTGGCATTATCACTTTCATATCATTCAGACGCTAGATAACCATAGCAGTTGATAAACCATCGTAAAATAATCCACTAAAACACTTTTCCAAGCAGAAGTTTATAATTTTTTTCTATGTCCTGAAATATCCGCCGTTATCGTAAATTAATTTAGGATTACGATGAAGATAAAGAAAGGCAATAGAACAGTGTTAAGCCAATTAACAAGAAAGAATAAAACACATCTTTTGTAATTCCAATTCAAAAAGAAACTCATAGACCCCCATTCTTGGCCACCACACTTTACTATAATGTAGAACCACAGTCTAGTATATAGTCACAGTCTACTATATACAGTCACGAAGCTTGAGTTTTGAGGGTGCTAGGAACAATAGACTGTGACGGTACTATTTTGCATTGCCTGTAATGAGGCGATATTAGCGATCCTAGTGGTGAGCAACTATCTAATATTTGCATATTTACTATGTATTGAGCTTCGCGACTGTATATACTAGACTGTGATGTAGTCACGAAGCTCAATATGTAGTAAATATGCATCCATAGATAGTTGCTAACCACTAGGATCGCTAATATCGCCTCATTACAGACAATGCGAAATAGTACCTGCACAGTCTATTGTTCCTAGCACCCTCACAACTCAAGCTTCGCGACTGTATATACTAGACTGTGATATAGTCACGAAGCTCAATATGTAGTAAATACGCATCCATAGATAGTTGCTAACCACTAGGATCGCTAATATCGCCTCATTACAGACAATGCGAAATAGTATCTGCACAGTCTATTGTTCCTAGCACCCTCACAACTCAAGCTTCGTGACTGTATATACTAGATTATCCGTCACCCTATTAACCGATTGGTGGATTATCTGTCTGTCATTCTCTATCTTTTTTTCTCTCTGCAGAAAAAATATTCAATTATATCAGAATGTATTTTTTCTGAAGAATGATATTACAAGTCTTTACCCTTATACAGTATGATCTTCTGTTGGAGTGGCCTAACTTTTCTGAAAAATGTCTTCCACAAGTGTTAAAAGTAAACATGTCGGGCTAAGTATCGAAAAAAAGTGCAACTAAGTGAGAGGTTTGGGAAAAGATTAACTGTGGTTCACCTCACATCAGAATACGAGATTAGAATTACAACTACGCAAGATTTAATAAAAAGCAAGGCTAAAGAGTATAAATTACGTAAATCTATAACATGAGACCTCTACTTTTCCTATCTTTCCACAGACAGCTATTACAGGGAGTTTCCTTGACCATTAAAAACCCGTCATTGACAACTAGACTTGAATTAGTGAACTTCTGATCCATTACCTAGCGTGTTAAAACTCATGACAACGAAGAAAATTACGAAAACTAGGAATGCACTTAATTTATTAAAGTCTTTCATTGTATAGATTATCCTATTTTTTTATTAAACGTTCAGCCAACCCCCTTATTTACCACGGATAATAGGAGTTCTACTGCATTCAAAAACTGACGAGATATGAGTGAAGTTTTAGCTATGAGAAAAACTGAATTTGTTAGACTACTGAAAGGACTACGGTCTGACTCAACTAAATCACTTGTAGTAATAAACAGAAGGGTTATAAACATGGTGACAGGGATGTGGTAAGTTACTATTATCTGAAGAGACACCTGGAGTCCTCGCTATCACTGATGATGCCATTTGCAGGCGTTGTGGAAATGAAGCAGAAGCACCCTCATGTATCCTGCTCCGATATCGTAAACTGGATGGAGCCAGGTGCAAATACAATGGAAACTGCTCTTTGGCTCCTGGGATTTGAAGGGATTTAAACTTGCATATGAGCTACCTGTTTAATGCCTGTAAATGGGGCATAAAATATGACAAATTGATAGTTCTAAATGCTTTAAATCTTTCTGAGTTACATTGAAGAAAGAGAAAAATGTTTTTTACTTAACTATCCTATAAATTGCTGGATATATTTACTATAAATTAGATTGGGATTTAGAGAAATAGCTGAACAAGAGTGACAGCAAAACTAAGCACTCTACTTTGAGAAAACCTGGAGCACAACATAGCAGATTCCTGTAATACAGTGGTCGTCAGCACTAGCTGAAATGGTTAAAGGGTAAGGGGAGCAACGTGATATGATCCATCGTGCAGCAGGAAGAGGTAGAGAGCATACCTGCCATTAGCCACGGATGCACCATAGTGCAGTCTCTTCTCCGCGGGTAAAAGACGCTAGCCCGAGGGTGCAGTGTGCTGATGACCGCTGCTCTGATATAAGTCTCAAAAGTTGTGTCTAGAACTGAATCTACGTCTGTTTTCCCCAGAATGTAAAATAACCCTGATAAGGTAGTAGTAGTAGTAGTAGTAGTAGTAGTAGTAGTAGTAGTAGTAGTAGTAGTAGTAGTAGTAGTAGTAGTAGTAGTAGTAGTAGTAGTAGTAGTAGTAGTAGCAATAGTCGATCTAAATTCAATACATGCCTGAAATGACAAACAAATATTACCTTGAGCCTCAATCTGAATCAGGCTCCTTTAAAATGCCGCAAACCTCTGCTATAGGACGCAAAGCTTTACGTACTTCTCGGAGAATACATGCTATAAAATCGCACCTCAGATCGAAAGGCTGGCATGATATCCAATAGCCCACTGATGAGGAACAGGAACCGTTTTGAACAGGATTAGCACCAAGAATGTACCGACGGTAAAATCATGGTGCCCAAATGAAAAGCCGTTGAAGACTGTTAACGGTATATTGAATAACTGTGATTTTCTTAAATTCCTTCAGCTCAATGTAAAAAAAAAAAAAAAACAGAATTATGTCATAAGCAACCTTTTGTTATTCCCATTCCTAGAACTGTTTTCTTCAAGAACTCTCCATTATTTGTTATGTGTAATACTTACAACTCTGTCTTTGAACTGTGATTCTCAAGTAGATTTTAGTTTAACAATTGAAAAATTTCATACAATATTAAAAAGAATTGTATTTCCTTAGATATTTAAATTATGAAGAAGTGTATTATAATGGTTTTACTCTAGTTTTTAAATAATTTTGCATCATTATATTGACATTTGGCATTATATTAATTGCAATATTATATTCTAGCATCTATTACCGTCGTGTATTTTCTTTCTTTCGTTTGTGTTGTTTGTTTTGTTTTTTCTTATGTATTTTGTGTATGTATCTGTGTAAGCCACCTGTAATTGGAAGCCTGCTTCTGTTGGTGGTGGATATAAATAAATAAATAAATAAATAAATAAATAAATAAATAAATAAATAAATAAATAAATAAATGCCTGAACATCGACTGGAACGTTTTTATTTTGCCATAATGTTTAAAAAGTTAAGTTAACAGTTAAACAGCCATGTCAGTCGTCAGGTCGTATAACATTGTTCTAAATTGTAACAGAAGTAATAATGATAGTAATAATAATGACAATAATAATAATAATAATAATAATAATAATAATAATAATAATAAACATCAATCTCTTCGTGCATTGAACCTTCCGGTATCTTCCACTCACTATGTATCAAAATCGTCTCTCCATAACCTCTTCGGTCCACACACAATCCACATATTACTTCCCATTACGTTTGTAGGTCATAACTAGTTGAACAATTCTTATTTCGTCCATTTTTAGTACGTGATCTTTCTGTTAGCTCTTCATCATCACTTTTAATAATAGCCGCTTTAACTGAGAAGTCATACCGCGACCGTATGCTGGGAATGGTACATGGGATTTCCATTTCATGTTATATTATGAGGACATGTCCAGCATCAGTTCTTGCGAAACAGTAGTTGTACCATCGTGTTGGAAGTGGAGATAAATCCTGCCTTTTTCTTATAAATATCCAGTTATTTATTACATTATATCCAGAAAACCACAAAAATTTTGTGCATTTTTCATTTGTACCTGACTGTGATTAATATTTGTATTTGTACACTTTCCACTCCATAATGAGAAGAGTAATGTTGTATAACTACTAAACTATCTTAATAGAGTAGGGTTCCTTTTATGCTATTAATAAATATAAATTGAAATATTAGTAACAATAATAATGGTATTATTTTTACTATTATTATTTAATTTTATTATTACTATTATTATTATTAAGCCTACTATTTTACCATCCATTTTAAATATTCATCCGCTCCCTCTTAACTCTTGTGATAATTCTGAAGTAACGTCATAAATTTATAAATTTATTCCCTTGGTCAACAAGGCACAAGGACATCGCTTAAGGTAAGACAAATAAAAATGGTACGGAATTAGGTGTTTGGTATTAAATCTCCAATTCCTTTTCGGGAATCAAACCCGAGGCAGCTACACGTTTAGCTAGAATGAATGAATGAATGAATATCTCTTTGTCGTCAGGTGAAAACCTACCGTGGGGATTGTTACAAACAGGTACCCTGTCTGACTGACGTGTAGGTTTTCAACTGACGATGAAGAGAGATACACTCTTGGAAACGTTGTGCTACAATTTTTTAAAATTACCAATGGAAAAACGTCCAAACAGCTCAACCATTGAACAATTCACCCTTGCTCTTCCTCTCTTCATTCAGATAAATAATAATAATAATAATAATATTATTATTATTATTATTATTATTATTATTATTATTATTACTTAAAAATATATACTTACTTACAAATCGCTTTTAAGGAATACGAAGGTTCATTACCGCCCTCACATAAGCCCGCCATCGGTCCCTATCCTGTGAAAGATTAATCCAGTCTCTGTCATCATATCCCAGCTCTCTCAAATCCATTTTAATATTACCCTCCCATCTATATCTCGGCCTCCCCAAAGATCTTTTTCCCTCTGGTCTCCCAACTAACACACTATAGGCCTATGCATTTCTGGATTCGCCCAATTATTATTATTATTATTATTATTATTATTATTATTATTATTATTATTATTATTATTATTATTATTATTATCTTCATTATCTTCGTTGTTGTTGTTATTATTATTATTATTATTATTATTATTATTATTATTATTAATATTATTATTGAGAGTCCTCGACATCAACCTCTTTGATTTGATTATCTGGTTGGGTTTTTCCGAGGTTTTTCCCAACCAAAAGGCAAATGCCGGGTAATCTTTTGGCGAATCCTCGGACCTCACCTCATCTCACTACATCTCGCCATAATATTGTGAAAAATTGCACAAAATTGTAAAAATTGTAGAAAATTACTAAATTGTAAAATTGTAAGAATTTGTAAACATTGTAATTGTAATTGTAATATTGTAAAATGTTGACTTGTTCCACATCTTAAAGCTTCATTGCTCATGTAAGATCTATGGAATAAAATGAATGAATGAATGAATGAATGAATGAATGAATGAATGAATGAATGAATGAATGAATGAATGAATGAATGAATGAATGAATGAATGAAATTATTATTATTATAAAGAAAAGCAAGAGGCACCGGGGCAGCACATTTTCCTGCTGGTTTGTAGCTGCGCTGGGGCGTGGGTTCGATTTCCACTTGGTCTGATTACTGATTGTGTCTATAGGGCCTATCTAGGTTTTCTCCACAACTGTAAAGCGAATGGCAAATAATCAATTCCATCAAAGCTAAATAACCTAATAATTGATATAGCGTCGTTAAATAACGCAATAATAGAAGGGAAAGCGAAGTAATTTGACAAATGAAGCCTACTACGTAGACGTTTTTCCGATACAAAAGTCAAGCATTCTAAATGTGATACTGAATTCCTTAGTTATCTCCACACAGTATGGCTAAGCCTATTTCTTAGAGCTCTCTTCTCCAATTCTAAAAGAAGGAGAGATGCAATTCTTAGTTAATTAAGTAAGATCTGATGTAAAATGAAGCAGTTACGAGGCAAGTTTCTTCCGAATACTTCATCTCATGCAACTTTTAAGTTGTAATTGTTTTATTACTTCTACATTACAGGTAGTATATTAACTTCGGAAGCCCGTCATGAAATACAATAATTCTCCTACCCAAGTATCGCAGCTTCATTGAGTGTCACGAAAGTGTGTCGCAGCCAGGTCATGAACAAGGGACCCGGCGCACCCTGTCGCCGTGATGCCTCCTTTTACAACTAGTATAAAAATCACCCCCTTCCACTACTCCCTACTCGCTCGCAGCGCGAGGAATGAAGGTAATGGCAGCAGGCCAGAAAAGGGAATTTTTTCTCCTTGAATGTGACCCTAAAACCCGCGCGCTCTCCGGGAAGTATAAACTGCAGGCGCGAAGTCTCTTAGAATCGTATCACACGGGCAGACCTTGTTCTTCCAACAAACAGACTAGAACAATGCATTAAAATTCCGTGTTATGGCCATCTCGTTCCCGGCCATCCAAGCGAAGATTTATCTTCTTCCAGAGGTACTGGGTGTGACTTGCTCGTCCTGTGGTGTCCTGTCATCTTACGCATAGCTCAACGTAAGACAAGGGGAACCCCACTGCTTGTGGTTGTTTTTTATTGCTGCGAAATTAATTTAAGAACGGGGCGTGTTAATACATTTTAGTACTGGAAAGAAATTAATTACAGTAATGATGGTTGATAACACAGATTATGGTGACTGTTTTGCTCATGTACCAATAAATAAAAAATAGGTTGCAGCCGCCAAATTACTCTTCAAGGAAAGACCGCTCATATAAATTGAGGGAAAGAAGACAGAGGACGGACACTGGAAAGTTTTCTTTTCTCAATCGTACTATCAGGGAATGGCATGCTTTACCTACAGACTTACTAAAGGCTTTACCAATAACCAAAAATAAAATAAAAATAGACGGTAGTATATTATACACACTAAAGGGTGTAATTGATATTTTGTTATTGAAGTGTTGTATCAGTGAAGAAGTGTGTTGTGTCAGTGAAGTGTGAAGTGTGTAGTGTCAATGAAGTGTGTTGTGTCAGTGAAGTGTGTTTCTGTCAGTGAAGCTTTATATTTTATAGTGGCAGTGCAAAGTATTTGAAATGTTTCTGAAGTGTTAGTGAAATCAGGATAGTATCAGTGAAATGTGTCGTAGTTCCAGTGCAGTGAACGAGTTGTCAGCGAAATAAGTTTAGTGCTGAAAGGTACTTGTGCAGGTATGAACATATCATACTCGTGGGTTTCAATTCGAACTTAGGGTTAAGATACATATTATATTTACTTTAAATGCTACTTTAAGTGATCGTGCATCATTTAATTTAGAATGCTCCGTTATTATTATTATTATTATTATTATTATTATTATTATTATTATTATTATTATTATTATTATTATTATTATTAACTTATTACTGTATTGTTATTATTATTATTAATTAGTATTAGTAGTATTATTAATTTATTATTAAATGTATTTTTATTAATTGTGTTTATTATTAATTGTCATTATTGAGTGTAATTAGTTACCACTGCCACCGGGTATATACCCATTTACACTGTTAATAAATATATACACCAATGACGTGTAAGAATCTATTGCGTTTATCCAATCGAAGCCAATTATCAACTGCAATCTTGTAGAAACAATTTTGTCGCACCTGACGCTGATTTGTTTAATATCTTGTCGCACCTGATGTTCATATGATAAATTTGTTTATTGTTTCTTTAAAAATATAGCGGGCCATGATATTGTGTGATGGCTGTTCTAGCAAATGTAAGTACTAAATAAATCTAACTTTTCCAGGTATATCTCTCTACAGGCCTAGTAGTAGTTTTATTTTTCCTGACAGAGTTAAGGCCATAAGGCCTCCTCTTCCACAGCTGACTTGAATAATTTCAAGGGAAAAATTGTTACAGGACCAGGTATCGAACTCGGGACCTTTGGCTGAGCGCACCAGCGCTCTACCGATTGAGCTACCCAAGAACTATACCAGACCCCCGATAAATTGTCCCCTTATATCCACATACCTCAAGTGGGTTGGCATTGTCAGAGCCCAGCATTGAGTGCATACAAAGTTCTGTGTGACTTAAATTGTGGTTTTCTGTTACGAAACAGTAACGCGTATTATATAAATCCCTGTAAAGCCGACTTAAATAATGTCAAGGGAAAAATAATCCCTGTAGAAAACAATCAAGATTGTAACCAATTAATGTATAGAACATCAATATCACATGCTCTAAGGCCTTATATCTTGGACTTTTGGTACGAAATGACGGCAATACAATACAATATACTGAATAGAATTGATGCCTACCTAGAACCATGAGCAAGTTGGGGAGCATCATTAAATAGCGTAATCCATTTACGCACGCCAGCTATAACGACCAGAATGATCATCTTACTAACCATATGTTAACTCCATACTGTTTGGATGGTCGTTCACATTTTCTGAGGTTTGTGGACGCGAGACCAGCGGTTGGATGGTCAGTCTCAGCGTTCCATGGGCTATCGCGCGTGAATTATTATTATTATTATTATTATTATTATTATTATTATCATCATCATATCATCATTATTATTCCCATGGAAACCACCGGTTAAGGCGCTTGCTTCCCGGTCTGAAGTTGCGCTCGGGCGCTGGTTCGATTCCCGCTTGGGCTGATTACCTGGTTGGATTTTTTCCGAGGTTTTTCTCCAACCGTAAGGTGAATGCTAGGTAATCTATGGCGAAAACTCGGCCTCATCTCGCCAAATACCATCTCGCTATCACCAATATCATCCACGCTAAATAACCTCGTAGTTAATATAGCGTCGTTAAATAACCAACTAAAAAATTCTCATGGAATGAATAATCAATCTAATTATTTTGAAGTGACACTGACGCCTTTCAAGGCGAAAAAAGGAGAAAACAACAAACTAGTGAAAAATATGAGATAAGGGAGGAGAAAAAGGAGGAGCAAGAGGAAAAGGGGTATAAAAAAGTAAAAGATATGAAGAAAGAATGAGGAAAAAAATTGTAAAGACTGAAAAAATTTGAAGATGGAAAAGGAAGAGTGAAAAAGAAGAAAGTTTGACGAAGAATAAGAAACTTTTCAAACTCCATACAGTCCCAACTTGGAATTGTTTTTCTTATTTCCCTAATATTCCCTATTAATAAATACTAAGGTTATGGCAAGGAACATGAACAGATTTTTTATATTACTATGGCTTCTTTGATTAGTGATTTGATTGGATTATGTGACAAATTTTAGAAAGAATCACACAACTTGTTTTCATTTTGTTGTTATTATAATCATCATCATCATTATTATTATTATTATTATTATTATTATTATTATTATTATTATTATTATTATTATTATTATTAATTGTATATTGTTCATGTGTTTCTGCTATTGTATTGCTATTGTTTTAATACTGGGGTTGAGTGGAAGAGAAAGCTTTATGGCCTTAACTCTGTTAATAGAAATAAATCTATTACTAACACTACTACAAAATGGGTATGAGAAATGCAAAAATATCGATGGTATCGATGGTGTTTAGGTAAAAGAGCTTATCCCACAACACAAAGATTTTGCAGGAACAACAAAAACTAAATTTTAACATATTATTATTATTATTATTATTATTATTATTATTATTATTATTATTATTATTATTATTATTATTATTATTATTATTATTATTATTTATGAACGAATGTAAACATAATTGTCAAAACCATATAGGTCTATTCACATTTTGTAATTAAATTTTAACCAAGTACGACAAAAAAGTGAAATTTAAAAGAATGATGGTTAAACCCTTTTATTTAAGACTTAAGTAAAAGGGTTTAACCTTCATTCTTTTAAATTTCACTTTTTTTTTGTCGTACTTGGTTAAAATTTAATTACAAAATGTGAATAGGTCTATAAGGTTTTGGAAATTATGTTTACATCATCGATATATTACCCTTTCTTTCCGATATAACTGGATTACACTCAACAATACACTGAACAATGCTGCATAAACCCGACTTGTTGATTGCCTCTCCATAGCAACGGCAGGTGGCGCTGCGAGCAGAGAGGTGACTTTTTTTCCTCAGAAATCGTATATAATATGGCGGGACGGTTTTTAATGTGCACGGGCGTAACTCCCTCGCCCCCCACGCCGAACTGACGGCGTAGGGGTTGTGATAAACTGCGGGGGGCCCGCAGGACCCTACACATCAATTCTTAAGGCGGCCCTGGAAATTGATTCGGGATGAATTATTTGTACCACGGAGACTCGCTACTTCGCTCCGTGGGGAGCGGAACCCAGGGCCGCACGCCCGCGATCCTAGCCGAAACACGGCGTGGCCTGCTGCAGTTAATTAAGGCTAGAGGAGCTGAAAATGCAGGCTGCAACGTATGGGTGGTCATTATCAATCATAACGTGAGTTGCTATGGACACGGAACGGGAGAAGGGGACGCATTTGTTGTTGAATTATAAACTGCAACATAAACATCGGAAAACACGTGAATTTTACTGGAAGCAAGTAAAGAGATAGGTTTGGAAGTCAATCCCGAAAAGACAAAGTATATGATTATGTCTCGTGATGAGAATATTGTACGAAATGGAAATATAAAAATTGGAAATTTATCTTTTGAAGAGGTGGAAAAGTTCAAATACCTGGGAGCAACAGTAACAAATATAAATGATACTCGGGAGGAAATTAAACACAGAATAAATATGGGAAATGCTGTTATTATTCGGTTGAGAAGCTTTTGTCATTCAGTCTGCTGTCAAACAATCTGAATGTTAAAATTTATAAAACATTTATATTACCGGTTGTTCTTTATGGTTGTGAAACTTGGACTCTCACTTTGAGAGAGGAACATAGGTTAAGGGTGTTTGAGAATAAGGTGCTTAGGAAAATATTTGGGGCTGAGAGGGATGAAGTTACAGGAGAATGGAGGAAGTTACACAACACAGAACTGCACGCATTGTATTCTTCACCTGACATAATTAGGAACATTAAATCCAGACGTTTGAGATGGGCGGGGCATGTAGCACGTATGGGCGAATCCAGAAATGCATATAGAGTGTTAGTTGGGAGGCCGGAGGGGAAAAGACCTTCAGGGAGGCCGAGACGTAGATGGGAAGATAATATTAAAATGTATTTGAGGGAGGTGGAATATGATGATAGAGGCTGGATTAATCTTGCTCAGGATAGGGACCGATGGCGGGCTTATGTGAGGGCGGCAATGAACCTCCGGGTTCCTTAAAAGCCAGTAAGTAAGTAACATAAACACATCATTACAGACAAGACTTATATAAAGATCTAAAGGAAGATTGCTTAGAAACAGAAAACAAGAGAAGTTCGTGTCTTTTCTGAAATTGTTACTATTTATTTATTTTTAGTGATTTTTTACGATGCTGTATCAACATCTCAGGTTATTTAGCGTCTGGATGAAATGAAAGTGACAGTGCCTGTAAAATGAGTCCGGCTTTCAGCACCGAAAGTTACCCAGCATTTGTTCATATTAAGTTGAGGTAAAACTCCGGAAAAAAACCTTAACTAGGTAACTTGCCCCAACCGGGAATCGAACCCGGGCCACCTGGTTTCGCGGCCAGACGGGCTAACCGTTACTCCATAGGTTTAGATGTAAAATATATATTACTATTTATTAGCAGAACTTATTTAACTAACTAAAAGCTGGTTCACAATAAACTGGAAACGGAAACGAGAACGAAAGAATTTTTAAAATAAATTTACTTAAATGAGAACAGTCACAATTAATGAGAAGCTTTCTGGAACCAGGGAATGGGAATGAAGAGTTGGCCAAATTTTAATTTTGCCGTTCTCGTTTTCGATCACAGTCTACTATATTCATTCTGTTATCATCATAAAGCTATTTGGCCTTAGTATATTTATAGCAAGGAGGCCGTGACATTATATCTTGTCCATTCACTGCTTGTAACTAACTCAGAAATTCAGTAGAATTACTTTTCATTATATACTACATGTATATGTGATCAGACTACCATTTGAATTGAATTCTTAAATATTCCATGCCTTAAATTTAGAAGTTGGTTAACCTGTGTTCATGTTGGCTGGCTTGTACTCATGAGAGAATGCCATTGGTCAATTATACACAAATAACATCAGAATGCGTAATATCGACTTTACATATCATTATTGACATTCATATCGATATGCATAGTCGTTTTCATTCTCGGTTTATTGTGAATCAAAAATCTTCACGTTCACGTTCTTCTCTTCCCGTTCTCGGTCTGGTTCTCGTTCCCGGTTAATTGTGGACCAGCCTTAAGTTATGCAACTCTTTAAAAAAAATATGTTGCAATAGAAATGTAATACAAAAGTTATCAATAATACTTTATCACAAAACATAATTAATAATTACATCAAACTTTGCTATAAGCAGTACAAGTTACAATTGTCCTATTGTCGTAATAACCTCAATTATTAGTTTACTTCAGGCAATTTTTTATACATGAAGTATACATAAATTTCTATGCAAATAAAAGAAAGATAGTTTGCTAAAGTCTCTGTTTTTACACATCAGTAGGCCTATAGATAACACAATATGAAATGGCAGTTGCAAAAAATGTTGCTATGGAAATGTAAAACAAGAGAAGACA